>NW_014543816.1:66715-112956 GCF_000741045.1 Vigna radiata var. radiata | reverse complement strand
ATTTGATCAAGCAGGGAGATGTCCTCCACAGCTGGATCTAAGAAGTAGTGATTGTTGATGAGCAGGTTCAGCTGGTGCCTATTAATCTTCAAACTGTCGGCACCTTTGTCTTCCACCATGGGTGTGTGTTGATCAAATGCATGTGTACCTCCTGCAACATGGTTAGTGCAAGGTGGTTCCAAAGAAATAATATGCAGAGGTATAACACCCAATCCCAGTGTAAGAGGCTGAACCTCAGATATACCCTTAGAACATGAATCAATCTCAAATGTAGAAACAATATCAACAACAAGCTCAGATTCATGTTCAGTGCATGGAGAACAAACATTTAGATGTGATAGCAAAAGGTGGTTCTCATCATGCAAGGAGGGAGAATTAAAAGCATGCTCATCAACAATATAATCATCAACATACCTATCATCAGCATAATCATCAACAACAGAATCAATCAAAGGTATGTTTACCTCCACTTCCCTGAAGATAGGTAGAGTGGTGGGAGGTGAAAGTGGTCTACCTATCTCGAAAGTGTTGCTCACATCTGCCTGGCCTTCCAGTTCTTCATCAGTCTCTTCAGATGCAAGAGTGGGGACATAGGAGGGTGGGAAAGTAGGTGGCATAATAGTTAGCTCATGACTCTGCTCCCCATCTTCTATGTGGATGGCACCAACATCATCTGGAAGCTGAACAGTCTGGAATGATGATTCCTCTGAAATTTGAGACTGTTCCTTGATGAGTTGAGTAGCCATCTGCCCCATCTGATCAGTCAAACTCTGAAGGGAAGTTAATTCCTGCTGAAACTCCATGTTCAGTTGCTGGAACTGAATGTTCTGAACAGTCATCTGCTCCAATAACTTCTTCAATGTAGGCTCAGAAGTAGTGGAAGGATGAGGAGTTGCTTGGACAGGCTCATGAAACTGCGGCTGCTATGGCTCCTGGACATGTGGAGAAGGCATACAAGAATTCTGGAATGGTGGTTCTCGATCTTGAAGCTGTGAAGTACCATACCATCCCAGGTTAGGATCATTCCACCCAGGATCGTTGCTATATGAATCAAAATGATGCTGAGTAGGGGAGAATCTATCCAAAAATAAATGCTTAAGATCTTCCCAATTGGCCCTGAATTCTGGTGGAAGATGAATAAGCCACTCCCATGCTGCGTCTTCTAATGAATGCGGAAATGCCCTTAAAAACATGTGATCATCAGGGACATGAAGAGGTTTCTTTGAAGAACAAATGGTGTAGAACTCCTCCAAATGTCTATGTGGGCATTCACCTGCAAACCCATGAAACCTAGGCAGCAAATCTGTAAGTCCANAGGTGAGAACGCAATGAACATCAACCTCATCAAGTGGAATCGGCTCCCAAAGAGCGCTCTCAAGAACGGGAGGATGAGTCATATTGTTCTCAAGCCAGAAATCAGCAGAATATTTATGAGAAGCACTATCAAAGGCACAGGCAGAAGAAACAGTATCCACATAGCCAAAACAGGTAGACATGCGAAAGAAGGGGGAAAAGAAGAATGCAATGAAAATATGCAACTAAAGCTACCTAAATGCAACACACATGACACGACATACAAAACGGAACAACACACTCACAACACAAGACAAGACACAACACACACTAACACAACAAAAGACCTAAAACCGAACCGTTGGTCCCCCGCAACGGCGCCAAGATTTTGATGGGTGTTGCGGCCCATGCAAAATTTAATGAGCATATGAGAAATGCAGTACAGCTAGGAAGTGACTCCTAGGTCGTCTCTCAAGGACCAACTGCGGTTCAGAATCAGGTCTAGCACATAGTGGAGGGGGGGGTTTGAAAGTGGTTCTGTGAATGCGAATCGACTAAATTAAAACACGCAAATTAAACTTAACTAACATAATTGAAACGGTTGAATACTAAAACTAACATTACAACTAAATTAAAAAAAAAAAAACTCAGCGTGATTCACTTGAATTGAATAGATCAGAACATGTAGCATTGCAGCTGCTCTCACTTTCAAGCAAAAATAGAAATCAAAGTTTTTCTTCTCTACCGAAAGTAACATTGCTGGAATAAATANTAACATCAAATGCAAAANGTCCAGCACTACATTAAATATGACAAGCTTTTGAAATATATTTAAATGGAAAAGTGCTAGCCTAATATACTACTTCAATCAATCACGGTTTTCTTAAAATAAATATTTCAAAGCAAAAGTGCCTAAGAATTAAGTATTGTGTTTTTCTTAGAAAGAAAATGCAATATGTTTCTCCAAATAATTCCATCATCAACCGTGCACACTTGTCAAAGAAACATGAAAAATGATTTTCTCCAATATTAAAGTAACCGTGCAGCATTCCATAAGAAATCAACGTGACCAAGCTAAATTAAATTGGCTTTATTTTTAAAAGAAAAATTTGCTTCTAAATATAACACTTGATGTCGTGACCATGTGCTGATATCAAAAGGAAAACAAAAATGCAAAGCTGAATTAATTGAAGTACACAAGCAAAATCAATTAACCTATTAAAATTCATCTATATTAAACTAAAAGAAAAACATTTTAAAGGTGCTGCACCATTTCTCTCAAAATAAAAATCACCATCTCCTTCTTTGCTGAACTTCCGTGTGCTCTCTCTCCTTCAACCATAACCCTCCATCTCTGAAATAAAAAAAAATCCTCTTCATGTTGCAGCTACATTCTTTTTAAAGCCAAAAACAAAACCTCCTCTCTGTGTGCTTCTTTCTTCAAATCACAATTTAACGTGTTTTCCTCCTCTGCCCATGCTCCCAGTGGCGGCTTTCTTTTTTTTTTTAATCACCCAAAGAATNATCTAAGAGTGAAATTGGAAAGTGATTTTTCAAGTAAGTGGCGGCTGGTCCCACTTCTCCCCTAGGGTTTCGTGTTTTCTGTTAAGTGGTGTCCCCTTCCAAAAAAAAAATACCCAATCTGGACTTTCCATGCACTCTTCAAAGTTGAACCGAGACATTGTGGCTGCAGCCTTTCAATTGCTGGACACACCTCATTTTGCTGGGCCGCACNTCCAAATTTAAATTTNNATCCGCANCCCTCTTCAAGTCTGTTGGACCTTTTGTATGGGCTGCACCTCTTTTATTTAATAAGGCAATTGATTCCATCCAATTTACATGTTAAGCTTCTTTCCTTCAAAAACCTTGCAGCCCACTTCTTCCAATTGAAATACAACATCACATTTAACNTCCAAATATCCCAAATTGTATTTTTCAAAATTTTNCCTNAAAATAATAATGCAAATAATTAGCTCAGAATATTCAAATTAATTAAAATTAGAATTTCCGATCAAATTAAGCACAATTAGCAGAAACGGGAAAATATCGAACATTTAAGCACAATTCCCTGATTAATTATAGTACAATAAACTAAGTGAAATCAATAAAATATATACTCTTCAGCTACCCAGGTGTGGCAACCACGCTCCCCATGATAGTTTTTTTGTTTATTATGAGTGTGCTTTTAAGATTTTATGAATGAAGGACCCTTATTGGTCATGGTTGATGGTTTCCACAACTTGTAATGTTACGTTTGGTAATGAATCAACGGTGTGTGCGAAAAAGCCCAAACCTTGGGAGAAATACCACCAACCACAATGGGAGACAAAAGCCAAAGACTTACACAACCACGAAAATGTCGCCAACGACAATGCATACAAAAATCAACAAAATTCTAGATCGGGGGATATACCACCAACGAGCCCATGGTCACACCATCAAAAAAGGGGGAAATGGGTAAAGAGAGACACAAAATCCTCGACAGTGACCAAATGACCCGCAAAATGAAGTAAGAAGAATCTCAAACTCAAATGGGAGAGAGGAACAACAGTTCAATAGTGGACAGAGAATGAAGAAAAGCAAGGAACGAAAAACACCAAAACGGTGGGGAGAGATAGAAGTTTCAATGGTAGAGAGAGAGTTGAAAAAACCAAGCCGCGAAAAAAAATAAATCTATAAAAAAAAATAGAAACCATCAAAAGGAGCTTCTATCCAAATTCCTTCCAAAATTGCCCTTCTAAACAAATTTCACCTTTTTAAAAAACTTTTTAAAACCAACCAATGAAACAACACCACGTGACATTGTAAAAAATATGTTGGTAAAGAATCCTTTTCCATTATACATAGATTATATATAGGATTATGTATGTGGTAGCGTTCTACAAATAAAATTGTAAACAAAAATCACTAGTCATTCATTTTCTATTTTCATCAAGAATTTACTTTCTTAAATCCTAAAAGTTTTTAAATGTCCAAATTTTTTAATTTTACGAACTAGAATTATACTGTTTCTGAAATTACAAAACCTTTAACTTTTGGATTTTTAAATAATTTTAAAGTTAGTGAGTGAATTTCAGGGAAAAGCTTTCACTTTTTTTTTTGGTTAAATATGTCTTTTGGTCCTTATATTTGTGTCCGATTCTCAACTGGGTCCTCATATTTTTTTTTGTCCCAATTGAATCCAAATATTTGTTAATTTGAGACTATAAAGTCCTTTCCGTTAACTTTGGACTGATGTCGTCTAATTGTGTTAACGTAGTAACACTGAAAATGCTGAGTGAGAGTATTATATTACATGGAATATTTTTTAGCTAATGACATGTCACAAAATTTAATTGGAAATTCAAGGGATTGGTTTTCATCATCCTCTACTCACAGACTCAAACCCAACACATTTCATCATCCTTTACTCACAGACTCAAACCCAGCACACTCTACCAGAACCCTCCACTACTCCCTGTCCTCTATGTTCACCCTCATCAGTCAGGCCCAATCACCGTGTCGATTCGCCGCCCCAGGAGAAGACTCTCCACCTGAAACCTCTTTGGTGAGTCTGCGGCCAGGTTAGGGTCCAACGACTCGAAAACAGCGGAGGATAATGATTTTGGGGTTGAGAGATTTCGCCAACCGTAGGGCGGTGTCAACGGCGGTGTAATATTGTTGTTAGTATTTTTTCACATATGGGTTTCGACCCACAACGAACCTAGATCCTCCGGTACCCGCCGATCTTGACTGCCGGAAAGATTTCTCGACTGGATCTCGTCGGTGAAGTGTTCCACCGTTGCCCGTTTTCTGAGTTGTTTGGTCTTTGCACTAAACCAACATTGTTCCTTGGACCACCGTTGCCTTTTTTTTTTTTGCCCCAGATGTGTAATTGAGACGGAAGAAGAAAAAGAAGAAGAAATTGAAGGGTTGGTGTCGTTATCACCGTCATTGAAAATATGATGGAGTTTATTTTGCTTTTGCTTTTGTTCAGGCCGATGGGTGAAGATGAAGCAAGGTTGAACACGTCGATTGTGATTTCGTGTAACGAAGGTGGAAGAGAGGTTTCGGCTGTGCAGAATATAGCCAACAAACAGATCGAGAAAACCTTCGCATTTGACAAGGTTTTGTCGCGTTTTGCTTTTTTATATGATGACTTTTTTGGCAATGCATACTTCATAGAGTCACTGGTTTTATTGTTTGGATGTGGATTATTCTGGATTTTATGAATTCTTCATCCTGGTGAAAGTAATTATATTCTTGAACTTAATATGGAATGATCGAGTACACAATGGAAGGAGGTGCAAGAAAAAAAGTAATTTTTTTTTTCTAATTGGGTCAGAAGAAGATGGTGGATCCGACGAGGTTAACAGTGGAAGAACCTCTCGTTGTCCTCTTCAACCACTTTGACCAACATCTCAAGAAGCTTTTTTCTCGTCTTCTTCTTGTTCGAGCGGGTGATGGAACCAGACACCACTGTTTCTCGTCTTCTTCTTGTTTGACATTATGTATTAAGTTGAACGCCATCTTCGTCTACTTCTTCTTCCCAAATGAAATCCCTAATTTTTACTCATTTTCCGAGTTAAATCCCTAGTTAAGTAGATTGCAATCCCTAATCCCCTAATGTAACTTAAGTAAATCCTTTACATACAATTATCCTGTCATAAACAATTTTTTTTAAATATAAATTCCATGTAATTGAATCAATTAAAATGTCTGATCCACGTCATCACAATTAGATGACGTTAGTGAAAAGTTAACAGAGAGGACTTTATTGACTCAAATTAACAAATATTTGGATTCAATTGAGACAAAAAAAATATGAGGACCCAGTTGAGAATTGGACACAAATATGAGGACCAAAAGATATATTTAACTTTTTTTTTCTAAAATCTTCTTATAAACCAAACATATTCATATAGCATATATAAATATATTTTATAAATTTAAAAGTTATTATAAATAAATATATTTGAATGTATAAACAATGTATTAGATTTAAATTATAATATAAAATTACTTTTAACTATGCATACCTACAAAATTATTGACATTAAATATATATATATATATATATATATATATATATATATATAAAAGGTGATTGTTTGAGATAAATAATTAAGAATATTAAATATACAAGTAATACTTAATATAAGACTTTTGTTTTACTTACGAACAACTCAAACTAAATATCATGATGTACTTTGATTTTTTTTTTTCCTTACGAAAAACTCAAACTAAATATCACTGTGTACTTTGAGATTGAGTTTAAGATATGATTGAAAAGTTTATTATTTATTGTTAGGATTAGTGTAAGGTTTGAAATTAGAGAATAAATCACCTCTCCGTCCTTTTTCCAGTGCAATTTCCGTCAATTTAACATGAGTTTTCTATTTCCTATCCTTGCCCTAAATTTTCTTTTTTATTTTAACATAATCTACTGCTTTGAAGGTTTCAAGAAAAAAAGGTCGTTTCAAATCGGTAAAACTATTCAAGGGTTAAAGGTTAAAAATTTCTCAAAATTAGAAAGTAAATAACTTGCTTTTCACTGAGAATCCTTGATTTGATAAAGTGTGTTCTGTTTATGATTCAATATAATAATTATTGCTAGTTTTATGAGATGGTTAAAGATGTGTATTATTATGTAATATGAAATTAATGTGTTGTTTTAAGATATTATTTGTGTTGTTATCAGTGGCTAATCTTGATTAATAATTTTGAAAAAGCCAAAATAATAAATTTAAAATTTATATATTTAATTTGTCATTAATATAATAAAAATGAGTATATAAGTGTAAGTATAAAATTCATCACAAATATCTAAAAGATTCTCTTATTTTTTCAAATTCTTGAACTCATCAATAATCAAATTAGAACTAAAATTTTCAGTTATTTTTTCTTTTCAATATAAAAATATAAATAACCATATTGTTGATTAGAAATTTATCTTCTCCTTTATTATGTTATCTTCATTGAAAAAATTATTTTTTTTTGTTGTTGTAGAAACACCATGAATTAAAATAAGACGAATTAAACGATCAATCAAATAAAAAATATTTGACTTTCCTGTTCTTGTCAAAGATTGACATAATTCAAATATGGTTGACAAATTCTTCATTGGATACTCTAGCTAAGAAGGAAACATTTTAAACTAATCGGAGTGAAATCTCTTTGGATGTTTCTCCTTAGAGAAAGGATAGTTTTAAAGTTGTATTTGATATGAAACTCATTTTACTCTTCTAAATTCATATCTTTGACTCATTAATATATTCTGATATTTGAGAACGTTTTCATGGATTATTTCTAAAGAATTAATATGAAACTCTTCAACTGTAATTCTTTGAACCATGAGAAAGGTTTCCTCTAATTGAATAATTGGATCGTTACTATCATGTTTCAGAATATGGGAAAACGTTGAATTTGTCATGTTTTTATCTTCACAAATACTTTCCCTTTTATCACTTTTAAAAAATGAATTTATTCTTTTACTCTTCATCCATATACCTTCTTTCATTTTAAAAACAAAGTTAAAACTAAAAAGTAATTTATCATAACCTAATCAAAAATTGAAATATGTAATTACTAAAAGAAAAAAAATACATGGTAATCAAACCACAATTTACGAGGTACAACTACTAGACGTGTCCTCCACTCTCATGCTCGTCAATCACATACTCAAGTATATCCCAACACTCACTCATGCTCTAATCTTAATCCCAATTCAAAACTGACCCTAAACATAACCATTACTCTCCTTCTCTGATTATCATCACGTTCCACAACTTCTCAGGCTTGGTCCATGCCTATTCTTCATCAAATTCGTTATTTTTCACAAAAATACATTGTGATAATCGATTATCTCAGTGAAAATTACCCAGAAACATCATGCAGGAAGGGATAATCGATTATCATCCCAAATAATCGTTTATCGTCCCAAATAGTCGATTATTCCCACAACCAAAACTCAACATTGACGTGTAGATAATCGATTATCACTAATGATAATTGATTATCGTCGAAACGAAACACATCTTGGACATAATTCAAGCATTCAAAACACACATACATCAACGCTAAATCACGTACTCCACACATCATACATGCATTCAAGTATCACATACCTATGTAAACATACTCAAACACATATAATACATTACTTTAATCATCCAAATCCAATCATTGACATGTTTTACCCAAGAAAAAAAACAAATACAATGCATATGATTATTACCACACCCTTACACATATATCCCCAAGCCTCGTAACTTTGTTCTCCTTTAGCATCAAACTCTCTATTGGGATAACCCGACAAACCATGCATACATTCATAGGAAAAACCTAACACAAATATTACATAAACCCTATGCCCATGCATACATAAACTCTGGCCCAACAATAGCAATAGATAATCATAATCATGATCATATAAACATGTATCAACAAGGATTATCAATCATGATAATCAAGAACACATATAATATACAACAACAAGCAATTGAAGGTAAGTTTCCCCATGTCTTGGCCAATCCTAGGGCTTTGTCTACACTCTAAAACAACACCAATCTCTAAGGTTTCTACATGGTTACCAATGGGAAGCATTGGTGCTTTGAAGTAATTTTGATGATGATGCAAGTGAAGACTTGAAGACCTAAAGAACCTATATTGTAAATGTTAAAATCAATTTCTGTAGAAATCATTTGTATAGGAATCATTTTACTTTTGTAAATACTAAGAAGGTTTCCTTCTTAGGGATTCATTGCGCAGATAATTGATTATCTCGGGTGATAATCGGTTATCACAAGCCAGTTTAGGAAAGAGTTTCTCGTGCAAATAATCGATTATTACACAGAATAATCGATTATCTCTGTTTGATATAATATTGTACAGGTTGCGCAAATAATCGATTATCCCTCAGAATAATCTATTATCACATTTTGAAAACTCCATAACAGACACAAATAATTGATTATCACTTATGATAATAGATTATTTCTAGTAGTTGGGAGATGTCTTTTCAGTTTCTGACCTTACACGAACCTTAGGCTATAAATAGTGTTTTCCACAGCTCTTAGAAGATAACTTTTCATTTTAAGAGTATTAGAGTTGTGTGTCTAAGGGAAGCTCTCTGTGAGTGAAAAGGAAATTTATGCCATTTGAGAATACAATTTGTCTGAGGAAGTTCTCAAGTGATAGTGTTTACTCTTGACAAGTCTTGTAAATAGGAGAAGCTTGCGCTTTGTGTGTCAAAGGTCGGAGCGATTCTCTTCAAGTTGGCAGAGTAGTCTCTTCCAATTCGTTTGTCAAAGGAAGGTACTTTCGTTCATTTGTCGAACAAAAGGTTTTTGTTGCTCTTAATTTCTATTCATCTTATTGTAATTTTCAAACTGTTTTTAGTGAAATAGTTAATCACTCTTTATAGTGATTAACAACTGGACGTAGAATCTGTTGATTCGAACCAGTATAAAGATAATCTGTGTGATTTTTCTCTTCCCTACACTTTTTAAACTTTTAGCATATCAACTGTTTGATAAAAGTTTTAGAAGAAAATTAAAGGAACCATTTTATTGACTGAACACACTTTTCGCTCTTAACAATCGTATCTGTTTTAACTCCGCTGCGCAAAATCGGTACCGATTGTTTTCCAACATGTAATTCTTCCTCTTCTCTCCCAGAACCGCCTCTCTCTCTCTTTTGTTTTAGATGTAGGTTAAAATGTGCAAACCCTAGTTTCCCCTTCTCCTTTTTATCTTCTCTTATTCAATCTTTCTCTTATTTTATCTACTTTTTAAAATACCCACAACCACCAAAATATTTTAAGATTCACGTAGCCCTCATATTACTATTCAAAGTTATTTTCCTTCCTTTACGTTCTACACCCCATAACTTAATTTCTACACTAATTAATGAGGGTAAAATGACCTTTTTGCCCCTGGATCCAAAATATAAATTAAAACCAAGAGTTTACTTTAACTTTCTTTCTTTTTAGAATTTAACCCACACTTATTCAATCCCAAATCATCCTTCTACCCTCACTCTAACACATCATGTTGATAGGGGAAGCTTTACACACCTACATATTTATGTTTTTTATGATGAACAAAAAAATGTTTTATGGTTTCTTGCACATCAAATGGCATAACAAATAATGTTTTATCCTTATTAGGTTTGTCTTGAGATGATTGTTGTATGTATTCATTGCGAGTAAATGAATCATAAGATTAAATAGATTGCACATTACATTTATGGTAGAAATGGTCGATTAGACATTGTATATAATATGTTAGATTTCTCTAAATATTAATATATGCTTAACAGGAGCAAAACAATTGTGTAGTAATCGATTACATTAGTTGTATAATAGATTAAAACACGTTGCTATGCTAACATGTGTTTGATAAGTGCATTGATCTGTTTGGAATGGAATTGATTTGAAAATTTGCTTAAGTGTTGAACATAACCGATTACATAAGTTTCCTAATCGGTTAAATTGTTTATCTTATGAAAGTTAATTTCATTTAAAGCCTTAACTGTTTATAACGTTCATATAAATTTGTTGTTGGCTTGTATAAATAACATAATTAATTACATGCACTATATAATCTGATAAATCTTAAACAGACGTAAAACTATTAAAGCATAAGGAAAAGCTTAACAGATTACATTAATTGCGTAATCGGTTAAAAGTGCGTGAGGATTCAAAAATCCTATAAATAATTGTCTTACGCGTTAATTCAATACAATCTTATGAGCAATCAATTTCATAACTAACTTGTTGATTGAGTATGGATTGTAGGAGTGTCTAAGAACAAGTCTCGGTGAATCAAAGATCAAATTTAGGTTAATCATAAAGATTCTTTTAAGAAATATGTGTTGAGAAGTTTTGATCAATTCTGCACTACTGGTTTACTGCGTTGAAGGTCAATTTCATCATTTGCAATCAGTGGATTGTGTTGTTGTGCAAGTTTGCCAGGAGGAGAGAACCAATGTGTTCTTCATTGAGAGTTGGAATTGCTCTAAAGGTATTTGGAGAGCTGGTATTGTTCCATGTTTTTTGTAAGATTGTGAGGGTGTTCACATCTTATTACTATAAATAATTTTATTTTTTAAGATCGATTAGAAAAGTATAATTATATTGTCTTATTAATTAATTTAAACATGAAAAATTAATTAAAATAAATCAAAGAAGACATAAGAATTAAAAAATGAGTATTCATTAGAAGAATTTAGATAAAACCCTTATATATATATATATATATATATATATATATATATTTTAGTTGATACATTTTAGCAATGTGTGGTTTTAGTAGAAAAAAATACCCTAATATATCATGAATTTTAAGTTTTAAGGTTAAGAGTATTTTAATAATTTTCATTCTCAAAACTAAAAAAGAAAAAAGAAACCCCCAAACCCTTGCTTATCTCCCTCATTCTTTGTCATCCCTAGTCCCAATTGAAAAAAAATCAGAAACACTCGCCTAACCCTAATCTACCTTCCTCACTTATCCAATTTGTTTTTCTCTCATCTCCATACTTTCCCTCACCCATACACAACAATCCACGAAACGAGTTTTCCAAATTATTGAAATTATTGTAGACTTTAGTTTTTTACAAATTTAATAATAATCATAAGGGAAAATATATAACACAACTCTCCAATCAAAAATCAACATCAACATCATCAATTATTTTGTTATTAAACTGGAAAACAAATGAACGAATAGAGAAGAGCAACAAATTGCGGTGTCGCAGGTTGTTGTGTGTGGGTGAGAGAAAGTGTGGAGATGAGAGAGAAACAAATTGGATAAGTGAGGAAGGTAGATTAGAGTTAGGCGAGTGTTTATGATTTTTTCAATTGGGACTAGCGTAGGATGATAGAGAAAATATTAGAGTGAGAGAGATGAAAGAGAAATGATTGAGAGGAACGAGGAAGGTCATCAAAGGTTTGGGGTTTTTTTTTGTTTTATTTTGTGAATGAAAATTATTAAAATACTCTTAATCTTAAAACTTAAAATCCATGATATATTAAGATATTTTTGTTTATTAAAACTTGATACACGTTACTAAAATGTACCAACTGAAAAAATAACCATATATATATATATTAAGAAACATATTTGTAGCACATATTTTACAATTTTAGATTTAATAGTATTTGTATGTTTGTATAGTAAATATGTACTTATTTGGTAAGATATTAAAGTAAATTCATACCTATATTCTAACTTTCCTAGACAAAATAACTTTTTAAATACTTTTCTATGCTAAAAATAGATAATTAACTAATTTTTTTTTTCAAAAAAAATATACATTATCAAAAGATTGATAATTGTAAAAGTAAAGTCACCTAGTCAAATTTTTGTTTGGGTCATCCAACTTTTTATTCACCTTAGAGAAAGAAATAAAATGAATAGAAATATATGTGCATAATCTGAATAGGGCAAGACATTGAATGAGTGTCCTTATCACGGGGACAAGACACATGATTCATGACACATGCAATTCCGGATATTCTCATTTCTTAGTGGTCTTTCTTTTCTTTCTTGTCTCACCGCTTTCAATTCTTAGTGCATTTTTTCATTCTATTTCAAGATTCATTTTGCAATGACGTGATCCTCTTTCTTATATTACTCTCAATCCCTTCAATTTTAAATTCATGTTTTCCATTATGTAATTTATAGATGAAATTTGAAGCATTATAATTACTCCTGGTCTAGTTATTCTCAAATTCATAGAACCATGTGACATTATTTTATTATTGATAAAGTTGGACTAAATACAAAGAACTCATTTAATTAGTTGTTCAAACACCTTTATTTATGCATGTGCAAGAACTCATTGGGTGTTTCGTAAGTTCATCAAATCTCATTATTGACATCATGATGAGTTTAAATTGAGGTTTTGTTGCGCATGACATATTTGAAGAAGAAATGTTGTATTGTCTGAATAAAGGTTTGGTTTTTATCAAACATTTGATAGCAAAGTTTCTTCTTATATTCACAAGTCCTTCATTGTTCTGTACAGAAATTAAAGAATAAAACATAATACATTATGGTTCTTATACGTTTATGAATATGACAGAAAAAAAAACTAAACACAATAAAATTATAAAGATTAATAAAATTGATTTATTTCTGTAATTTTTTATAGACATATTTTCTTAATAACTTTAATGATATCTTTTTATAATAATTATTATTATAGTAATCTATAATTTATCGTTTTATTAGTAAAAAAAAGTGAAGGCTTTTCTAACTAACATGTTTTCATTTAGGAGTGAGTATGTCTGGTTGAGTCAAATTCAGATTTAATTTAATGTACAATCTGAATTTAATATTTTAAAATTTATATTAATTATATAATTTATCAAATTAGTTAGATTTAAATTATGGGTTAATTTAATATATATTTCTAGATTGCAAATTTATACCAAACAAATTTTTTTAATAAAAAAAAGATTTTTATTTTGAATAAATGACATAAGTTTATATAAGAAATTTTTAACTAAAAGAATAATTTTATATAATGAACTACAATTTTATATAAATTATTACTAAATTTTATGAAGATAATATCATTCTAAAAATAAAATTTAAAATTTAAAACATATTTAAACATAAATTCAAGTTTAATCATATATCTATAAAATTTTAATCTATTATTTAAATATGATCGTAATTATTCATTATTTAATTTTTTTTATGCAATATTATCCGTTTATCTGTATGAATGAACATATATTCAAATTTAGTTAAGTTTCTTTGGATTTAGTTAGGATGTTTTTCTCAGCCGTATTTCAGCTTACATAAACAATAATGATATACACTCTCATTGACCTTGTACTATTTAAAGCAAAATAATTCTCCTTTTCCAAATAGATTATCCTGAGCTCAACTTGGTCAAGTCAAAATCAGAAGATCAATCCTTTTCTTTGGTACACAAAAAAATAGTAAAACAAATCTTACAAATTATTATTTCTGTATCTATCGCTTTCTCACATTTATATCCTTACATGAATAGGAGTCCGTATACATGAAATGTACCTTTTGATTCTTAAACACACTTACCGTGAAAGAATCATCACATTCTAGACCACATTTAATCTGTCACCCACTCATCTTTGACCTCATGAAATAATTTTTATACGCAATCGTTTTATTTTTATATTCTTTCATTGAAGGAGATTGTTATTAAACAATTTATTCAAAATTTGAAAATAATAACATTACCCTTATTAGAGATAATTTAAATTTTAAGTAAACTTTGCTTTTGTAAGTTGGGTGTGATAAAAGAAATTAACAAATGAGAATGGAGTGAGTAAATGGTTGGAAATTCACATAAATTAAATATAATAAATATAATCTAAACTGAAATGAATAAGGAGGTGCAATCTTATTGTTTACAAAACAGTTTTGTAAAATTGAATTAATCATAAAATCTACGCTTTTTAATGTAGCACTCTGTTATAAGATTGAGAATTTTTTAAGATGAATGTTGTAAGATAGGATGAACTTAGGTTTTGATTTTGACTATGAAAAATTGGGCACGATGATAAATGTTAAGAAAATAGAAGTAAATAAGTGAGCAGAAACTTTGTTGTTGAATTTTGATGCATTTGGGAGGTTCTTAGGGCAGTTTATGATGGAGAATTACAAGCGTGAATGAATGTAGATGAAAGAGTTGCATGATTTTTATACAAAGGAAAGAAGCATGGAGAAAAACAACAGAAATGAAAGATGGAAATTAGTTCAAATGAGAAAACAGACAATAGGATCAAAAGAAATCAATATCTAAATAGTTACCAGAAGGCTTCACTCCAGGCAGCTTTTCAGCTGCAAGTGCTTTCATGGCATGTCTTGGAACCTCTGGGGGATTTGCACATCGGATCAGAGCCCAGTTAACATTATGAAAAAATGGATGTTGTTTTATTTCTGTTGCTCCACGTCTGTAAGCAAGGCGATTCTGAGGTTCTTTCACAAGTAAACCTCTTATCAAGTCCCTGGCAGCAAAGCTCACAGAGGGAGATTCTGGAAATTTCAAGGGCTGCCCAACAACATTAAACAGTGTTGCACGGTTCGCCGAACCTTTGAACGGCGTTCTTCCGAACAAGAGCTCATACAAGAATATCCCAAATGTCCACCAGTCTACAGCACTGCCATGTCCTTCACCTTTGATGATTTCAGGTGCCAGGTACTCGTGTGTTCCCACAAAGGACATTGATCTAGCATTTGTGGGCTCGGCAATGAGCTCGGGAAGAGGGGTCACCTGATTCTGCACATCATTCTTTGGCTTCAACTTTTTTTCTTTCTTGGATTTTCCCGAGAGAAATCTTGGTGTGAAACATGATGGTTGAATGCAGTCTGGCTGAATTACACATGTTGGCTCTATGCACGCAGGCTGAATGCAGTATCCAGAGCTTTTTGTCTCCAAGGTAGAGTTTGATGATTTCACCAGAGTTGGACTCACAGCACACCTTAGAGAGAGATCAAAATCTGAAAGCATTATATGTCCATCTTCTCTTACCAACACATTCTCAGGTTTCAGATCTCTGTAGATCACCCCAAGCATGTGCAAGTACTCCAAGGCAAGGAGAACTTCTGCCACGTAAAACCTGCACGGTACATATTAATCAAATGACAACTTTATTCGTGTCATCTAAATAGAACACAGGTTGGAGGAATGGATAACACCAGAGAGACCAAATGAATTGCCATCTGATGTCGATGACAGAAAATCAATGTTAGTTATTCTCAAATGAAAAACAGAATTTTTACTTTCTATGACATAGAAAGATATTAGAGAAAGGCAAGTCAGGTAACAATCACAACCATTGAAGTTAGAAGTGTCAACAAAATAGAGATTGAAACTTGATTATGGGAAAAGGTGGAAGTAGTAAAGGAAAAGTAATTATGCAGGCAGAAAAAGAAACGGTTCAGTGTTTACCATTTTTGGCAGACATCCACAAAGAGACTTGAAAAAAGCTTGGAAGGTTTTAAAACAATAAAGGGAATGGAAAAGAATAAAGCTTGGCTACTTAGAATTCTTGGGCCATGTTTTTTTAAATATAAGGATTTTCTCATGGTCCTTGAGCAGCAATGGATAGCAACTACAGTGTTTTGTGACAGTCCAGCTTTATATGATAAAAATCTCAGTCAGGATCCCTTATTCTTGTAGAGAAAGACAGATTTTCTAAAATGATACGGTTTCTATTCTGGCCCTACAGATAGAACACTTGATTCCATGACTTGAAGGAAAGAAAATATAGTTATCTAATGCCTCTGTATGTTGTATGTCGATAGAACTGAAGGGGCAAGCAAGGAAAATGAAATGGCTAACCTGGCAGCAATCTCAGAAAAATACTTCCCAGGTTGTCTTTGCCTGAGTGCATGCAAGTCCCCACCAGGGCAAAACTCCATTACCAAGCAGGAGAATGTCTCTGTCTCAAAGTGTGTATACAATGTGGGTAGAAATGGATGATCTAGAGACTGCAGTATCTCTCTCTCTGTCTGAGACCTAACAAGCTTCTTGCGACTTGCCAACTCAGTTTTGTTCATTACTTTCATTGCAAAACAAGTCCTAGTGCCACTTAGTTCAGCTAGATATACACTTCCTATGTCTCCACATCCCAATTTCTTCAATAACCTGAAATGTCTCATTTCCAACACCCCATCACGGGCTCGAATGGCTTGAATTGCTTCCCATCTTATGTCATTTGCCTTGTGGGGCTTGTACAAAGCACTGCTCAGACTACTAGTGCTGCTCTCATCACTAACGTCACTTCCAGTGCTGCCTCTACAGATGCTGGTCTTCCTGCTCTCGTTAAATTCACAGGAATTAGTAACTTCTCCACTTTCAACTGACTTATCAACACTAACACATTCACTGACTCCAGTGTTGCCAAAACTTTCCTTGGCTTCTGAATAGAAACTATTCTGAGGACTTGGACAAAAGGTAATCTCTGATTGGCAGTTGCTCTTTGTTCCATCAACAACGCCTTTTGACGAATCACAATTCTTGGAAGCATTTAACGGTTGCTTGATACTTAACTTAGTTTCCATTTTGGAGATATTCTTTCCTAAACAACTTTCAACAGCTTTATTGAGGCTCACATACTCAGATTTCCCATTTGTGTTATAGTGCTGCTTCTCCATATTCTGCATTTCATCTCGCTCTACGCTGTCAGCCTCCTGATATGAATGCTTTTGGTGGTGGATGGTCTTCATTCCATAGTTATGCTGACTGGATGAAGCCCCATGATTTCTTGATGTGCTTAACGGTGGCCGAGATGGCCGGGGAATCCCTGATGTTGAAGGAGGATCATGATCTGCCATAGAAACTGAATTCTGAACTTCTGCTAAAGAATCCAATCCATTAACAGGTGAACCCATTAAGAAATCCTTGATGAGCTGCAAAGTCCAACTCAACACAGTGAATTACTGAGATTTACTCATTTAAAAGGCATAGAAACATAAACAACCACTTACAAAAAATTCCTTCTACCGCTTTCTTACTTTAAAGAAATATAACAAAGGTCGAAAATAGAAAGAAAATTAAAATGATGCAGAGTGATATTCAAACGACCAGATAAAGAAAAGCATTAGAAGCTTTGCAAGAGGCCTGTTTTAGATACACATACTCGAACACCACCCAACTGAACGGAATCATTAGAAAGAAAACGGCTGAACCCAAACGCAAAGCATCAAATCGAATTCAGTCTTTCCACCCAAAAGAAAGAAAAGCATCAAGGAAACTCACAAAGGCTTTCAGATATCAAAATTTCGTTCACAAAATCACCAAGAAATATTGTTCCTCCTCGATCAACACCACAAAAACCAAAACCATAACTTCGCAAAACTAACAACCCTTTTGCTTTTGATTGCAAAAATGCATTAACTTGTAACAGCACCCAAGTTAAAGTTTTTGTTTTTGTATCCATTAGAAGCCACCTTCAGCCTTTTCTTTTGTTACACTACAGGAACAGTGATTTAAAGCCACCCCATAAAGGAAGTCAACAAAAGGGTATGAGTAGAGCAAATAAATAAACAAATAATCGACAACAACATGCATACCTGATCAAAGCAGAAAAATGGCAATGAAATTGCATAGAAAGAAACCTTCTTCCATGGGTGTGGATTTCACAAGCTCCGTGTGAGTTTGCTCTGAACAAAGCGAAACTACACTCCAAGAAAGTGAAGCAACTTTGGTGTGCCTTTCTGCAACTCTGAAGAGCCTCAGATCCAATCGAAAAATAAAGGGACAAGACAAATGAAAACTGTAACAATAATTACAGCGATATTAATAATAATATGTTTTTAAATTTGTGGTTTTTCTTTTTCTTTGCTTTTTGCTTTTCTGTTAGTTTTTTGGGGGTGATGCAGGGCGTGGCTTTGTGGAGTGGGAATTGCAGAAAACGAAGCCAACCTCACAAGCAAAGCTAACCAATTAAAATAATTGAGTGCAGTTCCTTATCTTAATGGTTATGTATGTGTTCCCTCTAAAAGAAACCCAACCTTGTCTACTTTCTTCTTCTTGTTTTCTCAAAATTTAATGCATTTTTTAGAGCATATACTGTGGTTGGAACTGCCATGGCAAACTTTCATTCTCAACTTAAGAGCCACTTCTGATATGGTTTTAATTTTTATAAATATTATGATTTACTAAGATCTCTTCATTTTAAAAAATTATTGGCTTTAATTTTTTGTATAATTTACAGATTTTCAATGCGTTCAATTCTTTTTTTTTAGCTACATTTATTTAATAACGTTCTGTGATAAGAATAATTATTGATGTGATATCAATGGAAATGCATTTTATATATTACTGTATCAATATAATATATTATATAACTGATATGTGGTAATAATTAAAAAAATTATAATTTATTCAAATTAAGTAATAAAAAATACATAACGCCATATTCTGTTACTCTCAACTTTTTTTAGGTTGTTTTTCTTTCTTGTTTGCTGTATATGTTTTTCATGCTCTTTTTTCTTGCTTGAGTGTTCTGTAAAGTGGTAGGTAATTATTATCACTAATATTAATTACAAATTCCGATAAAATCGTCTTATAATACTTTTAATGAATAATAAATACTTTCACTTCAGTTATTATACTAAACGATTTTCTCAAATAGACTAAATTTGAAGTGAATAATGTAACGACGTAGAATATATATATATATATATATATATATATATATATATATATATATATATATATATTAAATAGTAAATAAAAGGATTAATTTAAGGAGAAGAGATTTTTTTTTATTTTATAATTGTAACTTTACTAAATTCTATTCATTTATTCAAAATCTCATCCTCTTTCTAGAAAGTTTTTTCTTCTTTCTCTTTGTTTTTTCTCTAACCTCCAATCTCATTGAGCCATTACATTTTTTATTAAGTGGTGCTCAAGTGATCGTGGCGCAGAGAGCTTCACAACCATCCGATTAGATTCTCGTTCTTCAGTGGGTAAATAGTTTTGTCTCACTCCTCCGCTGTTTTGGAACTTAGGGCTTAGTGTCCATTGGTTGCACGTGCAATGTTTTCTCCCCCTTTCTATTTTCTTCAAGATATTGAGCTCTAAGAGATGTTTCCATCACCATTTGGTGGTTTGTAGGGTGTTGTCTAGGTCTTGGCTGAAATAGGTGTTGTTGGGTCATTCTCTTAAGCTAAGCAGTTCAATCTCCAAGTAAGGGAAGCTAGATTTTTCTTATTTAAATTTTACTGTACTGCTGTTTGAGTGAGATTTTAGTATATTTATATGATTGACCATCTGTTCTTTGACTGTCTGAAGCATGAAACTGTGATTTGATTGTGTGACTTGAGTGGGTTGTGATGTTTCGCTGGAACTGAGCTTGTTGATGGGGAGAAACGGGTTATGCTAATTAGTAGGCAATAATTTAAGTGAAACTGGTGTTTTTGAGTGGGTTTAGAGGAAGTGAGTAGGTGATTTGAAGTAATTGAGGTCTAAGGTGTAAATGAGTTGTTGAGGCAGTGTTAGTAAGTCTATTCTGACTTAATAAGATCATAATTTTGGTTAAAAATGGTTTTAAAATGGTAGTTTAAGAATCGAGGCTCGAGATTGATTAAAAAAAGGGGTTTTGAGTAGAAATCCAGAATTAAACACTAAAAAAGAAAATTATTGTTAGGAAAGTTTAGAACTAGTTAGGTAGTTTAATTATGTATATATCATGATCTAGGATCATTAGAAGTTGAGAGAAATATCTAGAATTGGTAAGAGAGTGGGGAGCATGCATAAATCTGCAGAATTGGAGTATGCAGATTATGCAGACTCGCTTTGCGGATTGTCTCGCATAGCAAGTCCTCCCTAAGGGGTGCTATCTGTTTTGAGTCATTCGCTATGCGAAAGAGGTGTGTTGTGCGAATGGCCAAACAGTGGTGCTCCCTATTTGATGATTCGCAAGGCGAATCAGGTGCGCCTTGCGACTAGTGCTGGCTTGGAGCCTCTACCAGAAGTAATTCGTAGGGCGAGAGTTTGTGTGCGCTATGCGAAAGTCTCTGGTTTCGCTGTGCGACTTCTATGCGCTATGCGACCAGACCAGGTAGGTTTCACTCTTTTCTTTTTCTGTTGGGATTGATTGATGTTGTTTGCTTGACAGATCGTCATGTATGTTTATGTATGAGACTTGTGTGGGTTGTGAGAACATGATTATGAATTAGAATGACATAATAGAGTATGATTTGGATATCATCTTAGGGTGAGATGATTGGAAGTGGTTGTAGAGGTTTATTGTTGTCTTTCATAAATGTATGGAGCTTTGAAATGGTAAGTCCATCCCTACACTCTAAGCATTGTTCATGCTCAAATAGAGAAGAACGATGTGAGTGGTGAGAGTAGAGAGAGGTCCTCGTCTATAGCCTTAGAGTTTAACTATAGACTGGTATGAGGATTTACCTTGCATAGTTTTAGGGAGGGCCAACTGAACTATGCAAGTGCAAAGACTACCAATAGTTCAACAGTTATACAAATCCGGATGAGTCGTATTGAGTACTTGATGCATGGTTAGATTTGTATGTCTTTAATTGTTTACTTTATATACAACTAAACATGATGATACTGATCAATTTTGCTATACGTATATTGTTTGTTTATCTAACTCACCCTTGCTTCTGTGTTGTGTGTTGCTTGTGTATGTTTTCCCTTGCGATGATCATCCACTTGGATGTGAGCAGATGTTGAGAAGGTACTCCTGGAACAAGTGCTTGATGCAGTCTAGACTCCTTAGGACTTTCTTAATCATCTTATGTATTTTAAAATACTTTTTTATGTTTAAGTTTTAAACTATGATATTTTTTTTTGGATAACTGTAAACTTGAGACTTTAATTGCAAATTTAACCTGTAAGTATTCTCCTATATTATATTTATAGACTATAAATATATATATATATATATATATATATATATATATATATATATATTTGAGATGTTACAAATAATATATTATAATATATTACATAATCTTCTTGTGATATTAGGCCAATAGTATGGGTTGTTAAAAAGTAAAAAAAAAATATGTGCAAAAATAGTTCAATTCTACGAACTTCTTTAACTTGTTTTTTTCTTTTTTTAAAATACTCGTATTTCTTTTTTTCAGTATTCGTTTTTAGTGAGGTAAATGACGATTCTATATGTAAGACATTTTCATACTGAGATCATTCTGAAACATCAACAAAATATTAGTGTAGTTAATGAAAATATGAATACAATATTTTAATAATTATGTTATTTATAATATAATTTATTAGTTTTTAAGTTTAGTGATCCAGTTATCTGTATAAGTCAGCTTGATCATATTTTATTAGTTATGATAGAAAGACAGGTAATCAGGCAGACTACTTCATCTAATCCCTATGTGAGTCAAATATGTTTAGATACAAACACTTAAAACATATTTATTGATGTTTTATGTTATATTAATCTAAAACGATGTGTCGGAATATTTGTTCATTAAAATTCATAAGAAATAAATACTTTAACATATAAACTATTGTGTAATTAAATTGTGAATATTTTAGGAAACATAATTTATGGTTTAATGTTCCTGTAAATCTTTTAATAGGAATTATTTTTCGACGAAAGTATTTTTAGTAGTCCTTTTTCTTTTAACGGTATGTTTTTAAATTCTTATTTTTTTTTAAATGAGCTTTTCTTCTTTATTTTTAAATTAAATTGTAATATTTTTAAAGAGTTACCAGCATTTAAAAATAACGTCGCCTCATAAAAAATCTAAAATATAATCTATATATTTTAAAATATTTATTTATTATAGTTATAGCTATAATTATAATATAATTTATGCATTCAAAATGTTTATTTATTATATATTTTACTTGCATAAAATAAATATTTATCATGATACGTAGCAAAATATACTATTAATTATGTTCAGATACAAGGTTATTTTTCATTATTGACAAATCTTTTTGAAACAACTAAGTTGTTGATGAAATTAATTATAGGAATAAAGATAAAGTTTCATTGATTTTAAGTTTTTTTTTTTATTAAAACTTAAATCAAATTAATTTTGAATTCAAAATTAAGAATATTTTTGAAAAAAATAAAATGAAATGAAAACTTCGTTATATAAGACGTGAAATAAATAGCGAAAATTTTACTAAAGTTTAGATCAAATTACATTAAAAATCAAGATTAAGAGTATATTTGAAAGAAGAAAATAAAAAAAGTAAAAAATATACTTAATATCTAAAATTAAAATAAGATATATAATAAATAAAAGTTAGAATAACTTCTAAAACATGATCATATAAAAGATATAATGTTTTAATAAAGATAAAGTTAAATAGATAAAAAAAAAATAAAAAGTTGATATATGAGGTATACTAGAAAATTTATTTATTTAAATATAAATTTCTTTTAATTATCTCTAAAATATAAAATAATTTTGGTTATCATTTTGAACAATTACAAAAGGTTGGTAGAAAATTTTTGTTATTAAATACATTACAAGTAAGTATTCTTTCAAAAATTTTCTTCTCATTTAATTAATATTCTTTCAACAACAAGTAAATCCTACTTCAACCCAAGTATTTTTTTAATAAGTCACTTACAAATATTCTTTTAACAAATATGTAAACTTGAAAAAATAAAGGTCTTAAAAATAAAGTAGTATTGAAAATTTGGTGTTTTTTTGGTAATTAGTGTTTTTGAGTGTACACCTTTGTTAGAAGATAATTGTTATGTTATATTATTTATATTTGGACCTAGGGTCAAAAGGGTCTTGTACACTATTAATTAGGTGTAAAAATTAAAATAGGAGAGTGTAGAAAGGGAAAACATGCAAAATTAAACAATATGGAAATTTAATAAAAAATATTATATAAATCTTTTAAAAGATTTACTTGTTATTTTAAAAAAGTAGTTGAAAGAAAATAGAATAAAATTAGAATAAAATGTATTATTATAACTGATAAAGTATTAGAGATAAAGTTTGGTGAGTTTATAAATATTAAGATATAATGAAAGGGGTGATTTTGTGTTTCGAAACCTTAGAAACTCTAAATCAAAGAGAGAAAACAAAGGAAGAGAGGAGATTGATGTTTTGAGAGAAGAAGAGAGAAAGCAGCGGGAAACTCTTAATGTAAAGAAATATTGGTGGTGTTGTAGGGTTGTAGATAAAGCCTTATGATTAGCTAAGGTATGGCGAAACTTACCATTGTTTGTTGTATATTATGCATTCTCGATTTACTTGCATGAAAAATACTTGTTTGATATGTGTCATATGATTATGATTATCTCTTGCTATTGTTGGGCATGAGTTTGTGTGTGCATGAAAATATGTTTTTGGTAATATTTGTGATGGGTTTTCCCTATAAATGTATTATCTATGTTTTGTTGAGTTATCGCAACAGCGAGTTTGATGCTAAGAGAGAACAAAATTATGATGCTTGTTGGGTCAAGTCGACAAGTGTACCTAGTCACACAAGTAATATAAAATGGTAAGACCAAGTATCGTATCCCAAAGGACTCTTGGCGCTGAACAGTTGTGTGAAAACAAGATTAATTAAGACTTAAAAATAAAAAGAGATAATGGATGTGTGATGCAAAAATAATAAAGAAAATAAATTGCAATTGATCAGTGGCAAAAGAGAATAGAGATGAACGGAGGTTGATTTATATGAGATGGTTATGCTGTTGGGGTTAGATTTCACCAAGTTCCCTCTCATGTATATAAGAATTCCTCTTTATTCATTAATGCTAACGTCCCTCATGAAGACACTTAAACCCGATCCCTCGGTCAATAGGCTTGTCCCTGATTACCAGTTCATGCAATTCCTAGTATTCCTAGTAAAAAGATATAAAGATCAAGAGGTTAAGACGACTAAGACTCATACCCTCATCCCTGAGCAATATAACCCTTAGGAGTAATTCAACAAGGACCTGAATTGTAAGGAACCTCTCGACAGTCATGCAACTCACAGATAATGCTATTGTATAAACAAGAATAAAGCAAATGAATTACTCTAACAAATAATGAAATAAAGCATATGGAATTAAGAACAAATTCAAATACAGGAGAGTTCACAAGGTTACATCATTCCCCAACAACAAATAGAAATTAGTTCCCCATAGACATAGGGGAACCTATGAGCAATGGAAGAAAAAAATGAAGAATTGAAGATTAAGAATTGACTAGGAGTGTATTGGATGCTCTCTTCTACCAGGGATGCAAAACCTAGAGCCCCAGGGTCCTTTAAATAATGCCAAACGCGTCCCAAAGTGCGGCCCGATCCAAAAGAATCAAATCAGAGCATAATCAGGGCCCGACCCACGTCAAATCTCGCTCAAGCGTCGCAGGAAGCTGTCCGAGCGTGAATTGAGGGTTCTGTAAGGCTTGGGCGCCAGTTTTGGACGCTTGAGCTACGAGCGTCCGTCGCCTGGGCGATTAGCATCGATTTCCAGCTCGCTGATTTTCGCTCCTATCTCCTGGGCTTCGGGTTTTCTCCCTCCTTGATGCCTTTTTGACCCCTTTTGAGCTCCTTCTTCATGGATTTTCCCTTCTTCTTCCAGAAGTGCTTCAATCTTTGTCAAAACAAGGGGAATTTGTTAGAAAACAGTTAAAAATCAACCTCAACTCTCTTATTCACAAAATTTACTGAAAATATACGAGTTTAAGCAAGTTTCTAAGTGAAAAATGGTGCTTTTAGTATCAAAAATCATATGGCAAATAACGGTGAAAATATCTGAATGGCTCGTGATTTTTACCCTGTTATTGAAGGATTTTTCACGTTAAAAATTGTTGGTGTCTCTTTGTGCTTTGAATTCTGTTTTTGCTTTATTTGTTTGGTGCTCATTGTAGATTCTCACAAGAATGGGGATTGAATTTTTGTTGCATTATTACTTTTTGTTAAGTTGCTATTGTTTTTGGCCCTTTATATCCATCAGTAAAGGTGTAGTAATAATCATATGCAGTATAATTGGGTTTATAACATGTCAATGATTGGATTTGGGTTATTCAAGTGATGCATTATATATGTTTGAGTATGTTTACATGGGTATGTGATGCTTGAATGCATGTATGATGTGTTAAGTATGTTTCCATGTGATCTAGGGTTGATGTATGTATGTTTGAAAGCTTGAATCATGTCTAGGATGTACTTCGATTCGAAAATAATCGATTATTTTTAGTTATAATAAATTATGTGGGTTGGTTTTGAGTGTGGTTTCGGGCATAATCGATTATTTGGGATGATAATCCATTATCCTTTCCTGTTGATGTCGAGGTACTAGGAAATGACTCCTAGGTCGTCTCTCAGTGACCAATTTTGGTTTCGTCAAAGGATCAAACACATAGTGAAGGGGGGTTGGGAAGAATTATGAATTAAATTAAGGTTTAAACCTCTTTTTGGTTCCTAAGTTATGAGAGGATGTTCAGTTTAGTCCCCGCTTTTAAAAATGTAAACCTTTGATTCCTAAGTTATAAAAAATGTATCAAATGAGTCCTTTTTTGATGTTCATGGTCAAAGTACAAAGAGTAATCTAAAGTGCTGTTATTATTAAGAAACAAATCAGAGCAATCTAAAGATGTAACAGTTGTTAAGAAACAACCAAAAACAGTATTTCAAGTCAAAAAAGGACTCATTTGATACATTTTTTATAACTTAGGGACCAAAGATTTACATTTTTAAAAACGGGGACTAAACTGAACATCCGCTTATAACTTAGGGACCAAAAAGAGGTTTAAACCTTAAATTAACTAAGCAATTAACGTAGATAAAACACTAATTAAAGACAGGTTGGTCCCTAGTTCGATTACAATGCTTCCAATCCCGAATTAACATTATTGAAATGCACAACAATGTCACCAAATTCCATGGATAAAGTACTAGCATACACATCAATCTTAATTTGGGCTATTTTCAAAAATGGTCTGCCTAAAATGATTGGGGCAGATCCATGGGAGAATCCCTCCTCCATTTCTAGAACATAAAAATCAACAGGGAAAATGAGTTCACCAACTTGAACTAAGAAATCCTCTATGTAACCTGTGGGGTGGGTAACACTTCTATTAGCCAACTGTATCACCACACTCGTAGGTTGCAGGGGTCCAAGAGAAAGAGATTTGTAAATGAACAAAAGCATGACATTAATGGAAACACCCAAATCAAGCATGTCATTTTCAAAGTTGTTATTTCTAATAATACAAGGTATGTACTTGGGTCCTTACATTTCTCAGGAATGTGCAAAACAGATTTACCTATCAATGTAGACACATTTCTGCCTATGTTGATCCTCTCATTGCCCTTCATCTTCCTCTTGTGAGTGCATATCTCCTTCAAATATTTTACATATTTTGGAATCTATTTGATGGCATCAAGCAGAGGTATGTTCTCCTCCACTTTCCTAAAGGTTTCCAGAATCTCCTTATCCACCTCTTCCATCTTTTTTCTCTGAATCACTTTGGGAGGGAACGAAAGGGGGACAAGAGGCTGCTACAAGTCAGAAGTATTGATGGAAGAAGAGGGTTCACTCGCTTGAAATTTCCTGCTTGAACTTGCCTGCTCCTCTTCCTTAGGAAGTTTTTTCTTAGATGCTGCAAGGTCATCCTCTTCCTTTTTAGGATCAGGTGTAGGTGCAGATGAAGGTGGTAATTAAGGTATATGAATCTGCTTCCCAGATCTTAGTTTGGTTCCAATGGTTCCTTAGTAGAGTCTAAGTTTGTGTCATGTGTCCTTAATTTGTCAAATTAATTGTGGTCACTAACTGTCCTGCATTTTTCAAGCCATTGAGGAGGCGTATTCAAGCTGGAAAGATGCGTCATTCTTTTCAACTTGAGTCATTAATCGGTGTGTGCATATTTCCCTTTGTCTATATTGAGTGATTTCTTAGTTTTTCATTGGTCAGTGATGGTATGAATGATACAACAAGTCCTTATGGGAAATGAATATTGATATGTATTATTTGACATATATACCTTAACCTGAGAGTAAAGGAAATGAATAATGGTGACTAAGTTTGCATAACTTAGGTGCTGAATTTGTTCAATTGATGGGTAGTATAAAATACTATAACGAGAATATTTCTTTAATGTTCATTCTTTTAACTTGTGCGTGTTATGTATGGGCTGGTTCACTTTACTAATTCCATTATGCATATGAAATATAGATACACTATGGTAAAGGTGCAGGGAAACACTAAAAGGGGAAGGGGAAGGGGAGGAGGTTGAATAGTTTTTCCAACTTAGCGTTGTCCTAGTGAAATCGTTTACTTGGCCAACTTAGCGCTTCCAAGTTAAAGTGTAGACAGTAACATTATGTAAAGCATATCAATAGAAAAAAACACACAAGATGTTTTATACTGGTTCATCTGTTAGGGCTACTTCCAATTCTCCTAACTTATAAGATTCCTCTACATATTCAATGAAGTACAATTGAGTTTAAGTCACTCCTGATTGCATAGTATTATTCATCACTCATGGTATCCATAGATGCTCTCAAGGCCTTTGAGACTCGTCTAGTTTAGTTTCCCCCACTTCTGGTTGTATAGTATTACTCACCACTCTTAGTATCCCTGATTAGCGAATAACCTCCAGTTACCCTAGACTAGTTGAGTATTCGCATTAGTCCTGATACTCAACAATCTATTGAGATTTCCTTGAGTATTAGCACCACTCCTGGTACTTAGTAACCTACTGAGATTTCCTTTGAGTATTTGCACCAATCTTGGTACTCAGCACCTTGCCGAGATTTCCTTGAGTATTTGCATCACTCTTAGTACTTAACACCCTATAGAGATTTCCTTGAGTTTCACCCACTCCTTGTTGTGCAATATTCTTCACCACTCTTGGTATCCTTGATCAACGAATAACCTTCAGTTACCCTAGATCAGTAAAGTATTTGCACCACTCCTGGTACTAGACGATCTCGCCTAGATTTCCTTAACTTGTCAAAGTTAAGTTGTAAGTGATTTGATTCTCTTCATAATTGCAATCATAGATTGCTTACAATTAGTTCAGACTATATCTGTCAACGAGAGGATTTAATTACAATACAATGTTGTCTAAACACTCGTAGGTGTTTCTCTCATCTCTCTTTTTCTCTCATTACAAAAGTAAGCATGCAATACAATGAGGTGTTAGTAAGGATGCTTTACTTTGCTATTTCTCTCTTGTGTTAGTCAGAAAAAGATATTACAATGAAGCTTGAGAGACTCTCCTATGTTTTTCTCTCTTTCACTCTCTCTTCTCTCCTTAAGTGGATATTTTGATGAAGCTTGAGAGTGTTCTTCATTTCTTGAGCTCTTATCTTTCTCCTTTTCTTTGATAGGATCAATTTAGCATTGATAGCTTAAACAAATTTCGTCACTCAATGGATAATGAGATATTTTAATATCTTCATATTTTCTCTCTTCTTCATCATCCCTTTCTTCTTTCTTCCGTCTTCTATTTATACACGTTGTGGATATAGTTGTTGTGACGATTCTTGTCTTTTAGATTAGGCAATGTGTCCGTTTGACGAAGCTTGTCTTGTGATTTGTTCCTTTTTGGCTATTTGTGTAGGTGTTAGTCATAGAATGATGACTTTTGTTAGAGTAGATATGCTTTTCAGAGCTTTTATCAAAAGTGATCATGACTTGTCTTTCGGCACATCTTTTGATAATCTGATCAACGCTCCTTTTTGTCTCTTTTCTCAACGTTCATTTTGGTATCTATAAAATGAGCATTCATAGTGATTTTCCTACATAAGATAAAAACATGCATAACAATTCTATTTATCTTTGATGTTTTTAAATGTTTTTATGTTTTGTTTAGGATTTTATGTTTTCTTGTGTATTTTCATTGTTTGAGAGTATTTTAATGTTTTATTTCTTTGGTGTTTTACTTGGACATGGTTTTATGTTTTTGTTTCCTAAGAGAAAACATTCCATGAATTTTTGTCCTTTTACCTGCTTCTGATTAGATTTGATGTACAATCAGTTGATCAAATATCAATTTTGTTGTTTTTTAACATTGAGCATTTAATGTCATTTAATTTTTTCTCAGAACAATAAAGTGATTTTAATTTTCTATCGTTAGGTAGCATTTTACAATTAAGTTCTTTCATCTGAAGATACTAAACATAACTATATAATTCATCAAAATATGAGGTAGTTGTTGAGCTCATGGTATTGTTTGATCAAGTAAACACTTCTTTAACTTTTATCTATTTTTATATAGCATTTAACTTACTTAGGCTCTCCTACATATTTTAATGATTATGTCTTTTAATGTATTTTGTCAAAGACATTGTCTCGACCTATTTTGTTTTCGAGAGAAGCCAAATACCTAATTCAAGTATTATAAGTATTGAGCTTTTAACTCAATCTCTCTTGAACGCTTTAGGACAAGACATTATCTAGCCATGCGTTTGAGTGTTTTATCCTAGTCGCTTTCCTATTTCCTAAGGCCTAAATGTTTTCCTATGTTTGGGGTTCAGGTTCTAGGTTGTGATTGTTTGGGATTTAGGCTCTAAGTTTTTTGTTTTCTTTTATTTTTTCCTAAGTTCCTTAGCCTAGTTTTCTTGTTGTTTAATTCTTTCACCTGGATAGTCATTTTTATCTTTTGGGCATGTTCTTTTTTACTAGAGTTTTATCTTATTCTGTCTTTGTGAGAGTATAATTTCTTTGGTTCTACTTGACTCATGGTTTAATGTTCTTCTATCCTAATCTAGATTTTCTTAATCTCTTATTTTCTTCTAGTTCAGAGTTGGTTTTTCTAGGGTGTTTTATCTTGATGTTGGACTAAGGTTGGTTTCCTAACTTAAGTTGAGGTTTTTCTAACCTACTGTTTTCTATCCTAAGGTTGGTCTTCTAGTTTTAGGGTTTCCTATCAAAATGTATTGAAGGTTGGTTTTCTATCCTAAGGTTGGTTTAAGTGTTTTTCTAGTTAGAGTTGGCTTTCCATACACAGAGACTTGTTCATTAGTCTTCTTCATTTCATGTTATTTAGTTAAACTTCAAAACCAAGACCAAAGTTCTTATTAGACGAGCTTGTCTTGTAACAAACTTGTCGTACTTTGTCACCTGGCCTTTACATTTTGTTGAGCAATAGTAGGATGTGGAGCAACTTTTCCTTGGTCTTTTTCTATTTTCATAAACGTGAAGGATGAAGCTAACCTTTGTGTTGCTTCTTTTATGAACCAAACCAACTTTTCCTCTCGTCAATTCCTATTCTACTGTAGTGGATTAAAATAGTGTTATAGCTATGGAATAAACAATTTTGCTTGTCCTTCATCATTAAACCATTGTTATCATAATGTATCATAAACTACAGACTTGAACCAAAGAAAACTGAAGTATAAATGTGTTCATAGAGTAGTAAAAATTGCCCTTTCAAATCTTGTTCTAGGAATCAAAACTCAAATTGTTTCATGTGGTGTTGTGTTTGTTTGGACCAGAATTTAATAGGAGGTGGTGGGGGCAAAAGCTTTAGTGGTTTGTGATTATGTAATATGTTTGGGATTCATAACATCTGATTTCATGACCTTATTTGTTTGTGATTGTGATTGTGTAATATGTTTATAATTTTGTAATATGTTTATGGCATTGGTGCAAGTCTTGAACACTGAAGACCATGCTTCCTTGATTAATGATTATGAAAGCTCCACTTAAATTTGTATAAACCTTAACTGGACTTATAGTAGTATTATGACTATCAATTTATTTATTTTTTTGTCTTATTTCATTTGAGTTGCTTGAAATGGTTATCAAAGTAAGTTATGTATGCTTAATTTTACAATAAAGCTTATAAATAAGTTCTAATGTAATAAGTTCTTAAAGAATAAGCGCTTAGTTCAGTAAGAACACACTCGTTGGACTTATAAGATTTGGGAATTAATTTTAACAGTCAACATCTGTAAAATGAACATGATCTAGGAGTTGAGGGGACTAAAATAAAAAACTATACTGTTTTTACGACAATAGTGAATTTCATAGGAAAGGACACAAACAATTAGAGACACTTTTCCAGCTTTAAGTGTTTGCTTTAGCCTTTATAAAGGCTTCATTGGTCATTTAGAAACCTATTTAAAGAATGCTTCCTTAGTAGGGTCATTTACAAACCTAAATAAGTTATGGAATGGTCATTGTTCACTGCCATGAGTGTGAAGAAACTCATATACTCCTCATCCAACTTCTTTTCCCTTACATTGTCCAACATTAGGGACTGATAAATCATTATTTTGTTTTATTCACTTAGCTTTCTGCACCAAATTTAATTAGTGAATTGTGCTTAACTGTCCATTGTTTTCTCAACTTTGCTAATTGGGTTTAATTTGATCAGTAATTCATATTTTAATTAATTTGGATTACCTAAGCTTAATTATTCTCATTATTATTTTTAGGGCAATGTTTTGGATTATATTTTGGAACATAAAGAGAGTTGCCACGTTATCTGCGATTTTCTACTTCAACGTTTTATTTTAATTTTGTTAGTGAGTTTGTTTCTCCTTTGTATTTTGGACCATAATTAGTTGGACGTTGCTCCCTGCACCTCCCCACTTGCTCCCTACACCTCCCTCTTCCATTTTTACCCTTTGCTTTATTTTTTCTATTCCTATTTTATCCTTTAGTAAAAATTTATATTTAGGGTTAAAATTTTATGATTTCATTCACTCACCCCCACATAACCTATTTATTCTCTTTTTATCTGAATGCTTTCATCTTTACTCTTTCTTCCTAGAAATTCTTTATTGTTTCTTGTATTTTTCTTTATTGTTGTGTTTGAAAGTGTGGTCAAAGTTCAATTATTATATCTCTCTGTAAATTGGTGGTGGTGCTCTATCGGGAAGTGGTGTTAAAAAGTGTTAAAAAGCGGCTAGGCGAGGTCCGTAACCCCTTTGTGAAACTTCCTTAACCGGATATCGGCATCCGTCGACGGATATCGACATCTGTTTCAGGGCCAAACGGATGTGCGACATCCGTTTAGGCCTGGACGTCTTCTTCCTCCTACGACACAAAAACTTCAACAGCCAAAATAAAAAACAGAGCAACACAGAGCACACAGGGCAGCAAAAATCAACACAATCTTAACACTATATTCATACATTTAAAAAAAAACACGAAGAAAAAATGAATACAACCTTATATCATGGGCAAGAAACGAAAGAAATTAAGAAACTAACCTGTCGCAGAAACGAAACAAAGCAACAACCACCGTGCCACACCGCCGCACCGCTGCACACATCGTGCCGCACCGCCGCACATACTAGCCGCAACGCCACACCCACCCACAAGCAGAAACGAACCGAACCAACAACCACCGCGCCGCAAAGACCCGCCTCACCGCCACCCGCCGCACACACAAAGGAAAAGAGGACGAGGGGAGAGTTGGAACTTTGAGCATAGGAATTTGGAGTGTAGGATGAGAAATCGAGAAGGGGAGGTGGTGCTCTATGGAAGTATGTGAAAGTAAGTAGAAAGTAAAAAGTTAGGGTAGTTAGGGTTTTACAAGGTTAAAAAAGTAAAAGAAAAAAATAATAAAAGGTTATTGTTGTAATTAAAGAAAAGTATAAAAAAAATGGGGAGGTGAAGGATGGAAATGGGGAGGTGGAGGGAACATCGCCCTAATTAGTTTTAGGCCTATTTTTGGTTAATTTTGTAGAAGCCCATTTTAGGGATTGATCTTGGGACCTAGGTTTTAGTACCCAAAGGACCAAAAATGTCCCATACACTCATTCATTCTCATTTTTGGCTCTTGGACAAGAACAACTTCCCCCTTTTGGGGTTTAGGTTTCATTTTCGTTTCTGCTATCCTTTTATGTATTGATTTTGGATTTTAATTGCAATTTCATTTCTGTTTTCTATTATGTTCTTGATTCTCCATTTCCAATTTCGCATTCCATTTCAATTTCACATTTGAATCCAATTTTGTATTCCAATTTTGCATTCTTTTTCCCAAGAATGGTGGGAAAAAAAGGAAAGAAATCGGTCATAGGCCGACGCGTACTTATACTCTTTATTTTATGATTTTTAAAAAAACGTTATTTGTAGTAAAAAAATCTTTAGAATAAAACTTCGAAGTACAATAAAAGGGAGAAAGAAAGGTGTAGACGTGACATGCCTTTTTAGTTTTTGATAGTTCCTTAGTTCTTACTTGATAGTTGTCGTTGATAGAACCATTTTGCGTGAGAACTTATTTTTCTCTATAATCTCTATTATTTTTGGGTGTCTCTTCCTATTTTTTTTGGTGCGTATTCATATACAATGTAATATTATGGTAATCTTATGTTAATTGTGAATTAATTGACAATAAACAAAAATAGAAAAATAAAATGTATTAGTTAGAAGAAAAACAAATCAAATAATATGTAAGACATTAATTATATTTTCTTTTTAAAAAGAAATTGACAGAGTAAATTATACAAATTTATTATTTTCAATTATTACTTATAATTATTGACATAATATTGATTTAAATTATTACGTATTAAACTAATATTTCAAAAATATTTTATTAAAATTTGAAAATTACTTATATATTTCTTCAAAATCTTTTGTATTCCTTCACCACATGAATGGAAGGAAGCAATTGAAGCAAATAATTGGAGGAAGTTACTAGTGCAATCTTATCTGTCCAAAGGACAGATAGAATCTGGTGTCAATTAATTAATTATTGCCAAAATACACGACAAGAGTATGAATCAAAGAGGTGTGTACTAGGCACCACATGTGTTGGTCAAATGAAATAAATAAATAAATAAACAAAAAGTCACCATATGTATATATAACTGCTCCTATATCTCATAAAATTGTTGTACCACCGTTCAGTGCATGGATGTTTCTGACCCTACATGATAAAAGCCTCTGGCTTTATTACCAGAGTTGCACGTGCGAACTTGCAGTGGTCCCACGTGCAGGCTTTGCCTGGGAACCTGCTACACTGAAATAAATGCCCATATTTTTTTTATTCATCAACCCAAATTAATAATCCAATATTGCTTAAGTAACAATTTTTTGTTCTTCCCATCACATTCGTCAAATTAATCATTAACATTAATAATGTCCTCTGAACTTTTTAGCACCATAAGGTAAATATATTTTTAAAACACTTGGAAAAATATTATTTGTTACTGAAACAAACAATTTGGTTAATGAGACATATCACTTTGTTTAGGATGTATTCAAATAAATTTCTTGGTAAAATATTCTTGAAAGGAAAAGTATGAAAAAAAAAATTGACTCTCTGATAAGTGGAAAATTGACTCTCTTCGTAAAAAGTTGGCTTATACGTCAATTAATGTGCAAAAGTTCATAACTTTTTCAAAGTTTTATTTTAATTAATGTATAAACTAATTTAGTTTGTGGAAAAGTTAGAAGACTATATGAGAATGAAAAATACAAATACTAGTATTTTAGCAAATAAATTAGTTTGTGTTTGAGAAGGAAAAATAAATATACTACTCTAAGCATAAGTTATTTATTATTTCATCAATGCATAAACTAAATTACCTCGTGTTAAGTTTAGAGAAGGTGAGAACAGAAGAAAGAAATAATGCATATATGCTTAGAAGACTAGATGAGAAGGAAAAATAAATAATTCACTTTACTATTACCCATATTTATATTTGTCTTTTTTTTTCTTGTTTTTATCAATTTAATTAAATTACACAATTTTTAAAACCCTTCTTATTGTACTTTATCAAATAACTAAACATTCAAATTTATTTCTTAATTTATTTATTCTCTATTCTCATCCCTTATCCTTTCCTCTTAAACCAAAGAGAACGTTCTAAGAATGAACAAGGTTTTCAGTTTGTCAGATCTTTACTAATCTGCTGTAAATTTGTACTGGCTATTCATTTTCCCACCTTTCTTAGTTTATAATTTTTTTTTTTAATTTTCCATTGGCCGCGAAACAAGTTAAAGAATGGACACATAACTAAGTCATTACACATTGATATAAAAATAGAAGTTACTACATAAATGTACTAATCAAGATTGTTCTAATAAATTTTCTAAATATAAATTTACTAAGTATCTTCCTGTGGACAAAACATCAAGTCTCTTCTCGCTTGGTTCGTATTTTCCTTTCCGAAGCTGATAGCGATGTGTTACAGCTGAAATAGTATAGGCTTGTCCTTCTATTGTTACACTCTCCCCGCACTGCAAGTTCTGCTTAGAAAATAGATAAAGAAATTATATTATGCAAATGGCCCAACTGAATGTGCATGTAGCACATTTCCTTTTCATTCTCACAAAGTTATGTTGGATCATATCACCCATAAAGAAAAGAAAGAAAGGGAAAAGTTAGGTTGGATCATGGTATGCATAATTGAATCAATTGGGCAAAAATTGACAACACGACATGTGATCAATAATGTGTTGTTAAACTATGAAAAAGAAAGGTTTTGTTAAACGGGACAAACAGTTCTGCTTTTAGAATCTACTACTAATTTTTCTGGTTTCAGAATCAGAACCATAAATAAATGGAACGAACTATCACAGCATGAAAAACCAAACAGCTTGCTTCAATCATCTCAGATAACATTTTTCCATTAAAAAATTGAGAGCAATAGATCTAAAATAAGCAACCACAACTGCAATCGTCATACATATGAAATTACTAAACTACAGAGTCATCATGCTTTTACAGTGTTTAGAACTCCAAACAATGGCCTTATCTTCAATTATATCATATGTCTGTCTGCTATCTTAGAAATGATATCTGCCTTCCACATGTTCTAATATAGCATAAGATGTACATATACAAGACCTATATGATACACAACTTTATTCTTCCAATCTGCAAAGGTTAATTATAGAAAAGCAAGACGAGAGTTTGCAACATTCCTTCTAAAGCATCCTTTCATAGGGACATATCCTCTAAAGCACTAAAACTCAGTCCCACCCCCTCTGAAAGAGAAGGGAAAGAAGTCAAATACGTCAATGGTATTCCTACTTCAACGAATGGTTCCCATCACAATAATGTACTTGGATGCAAAATTGTTTTAGAAAGAAAAGAAGGAGATCAACTAAAGCTCTATTTTTCAATAGCTACGTTGCTATAATTTTCAATGTTGCTTTTATAGCAGCCAGCCATCCACATGGAAATATATGCTTGAATTGAATCTAGAAATAACCCCTTTTAGATTGAGAGATGCAAGTGAAGTGCCAATACAATAAGCAGGTCAAGAAGGGCAGTGGTTCACCATAAGAAGTAAATATATTGCCAGTTTTTCCTCTTAAATTAGTAATTTTGGTCACTAATTAAAGCCAACATCAGTTCTTGTTATTTCAGCATGGGAGGGGGATGAGTTTCCTATTGGATAACTTTTAACGAAAGGGTAAATAAATCAAGCCTCTCTAATAAATTTATAATTAATTCATGCATAAGTTAAATAAACTTTTAAATGTCAGAAATTTATAAAATCGAAACAAAAAACAAATTTTAACTTATGAAAAACTTCATAATTTATTCAGCAATTCAGCCTAAAATTCTAAAGTTTATCAAATTGCAGCTAGTATAAATATCAACCTTTATGGGCCATTTCTTCCTACACCATATACTTTCTTCATGCACCTCCATATTTTAAAAAATACAATATTGTCCCTCTGAGTTCTATTACTGTTTTACTCTTCCCTTTCCTTCTTCATTGCTGGTCGTTGTCCTGTAATGGTGTCTGCAAGTTTCTCGATAGACAGTTCTTGAGTAATGTTTTTTATTGTCTTATCCATAACTTCCACCAAAATAATTACTTGCTTCCGGATTGACCCTGTTAGAAGTGGACTTTAAGCCTAACTCAACCCCACAAAACCGGCTTGTAGGGTGAGGTTTGCACCCACTTATATACATTTAAATGGCCTCATCTCTAGTCGATGTGAGACTTCCAACACACCCCTCTCACGCCGAGGTATATACATCTCGAGCGTGGGATTAGACTTTTTAATGGGTGGTCCGATAGCGGCCCGATAGCGGGTGGATCAATATGCCCAACGACAACAGAAATCGCTAGGATGGGCTCCAGTCATGGCTCTGATACCATGTTAGAAGTGGACTTTAAGCCTAACTCAACCCCACAAAACCGGCTTGTAGGATGAGGTTTGCACCCACTTATATACATTTAAATGGCCTCATCTCTAATATTTTCCTGGATAGCTTATTTCAGAAACCGTTACAGTATATGATCAACAGGGGACACGTTTTCGTACTTAGCCATTTCAGTTGGAAGTTAGTTAGCAAGTAGAACAGCTATATATGAGAGGTTAGTGTAGTATTGATGGCATTCAGAAAAATTCTTGTAATTCTCTTGTATCTTCATTCATTCAATAACAGTGTCGGGATCCATTCTTTCTTCTTTTGAATCTCCTGCAAGTTCTGCAGTTCTTTTGAATTCCTTCTATTCCTAGTTCTGCTTTATCAGAAACCCTAATCCAGAAGGTATTCCAACATCTTTTGGAATCAAAATGAAGCAAAAAAGGGGAGAAGGGCTACTTTTGTGGGCAATGATGCACGAAAGTGTGCGCAAATCACGAAGGCTGTGGCAGTAGTACAGGAAAGGTTTTTTTAAAATATTTCTCAAGGGTACTTTGGCCATTGCATTACACAGATGAGGGTGCACAATACAGTTCGAGAGTGCAGGAATAAACAGCCATCTTCATGGCTTCTAATGGAAATTGTTGGATGTCATCCTATTAGCAATCGGACAAACTACTAAACCCTTTACATTAGCTACTAACTTAAGAGAGCTTTTCAATTGGAAACCCTACCGTTAAATTTGGGGCATAGGTACTTGAGAACTTACATGAGGAAATTTATGCAAAAGTCAAGGTGTATAAGTAAATTTTAACTAACTCGAAATGTTTGATTTATTTTATCCAGTTGATGTTTTTTTCTTTCATAAGTGTGCCTGTTCAGAAACAGACTCAAATTGATTCGTAGTCTCTTAAGTTAAAACTCAAATGATGAGTTATAGAATAACATCACTATTTGCATGTGTGCTACAGAAATTGTCTCTCTATCCATTCAAGCCATGTAATTATCATCATATTGTCCTCAAAACTTTTTAAATTTCTTTCTGCAGTACTTTCTTATACTTGTCTGGGTTTACACGATGTCTTGTGCATATGAAAATCCATGGAAAGTATTTGATTCTACAATGTACCTCAGATTCTGGGTACAATATGAATTATATAGACCAAAATATCTACTCCTCTTTGACAATTTCCTGTTTCGGATGCCCTTCATAGCTTTTCTTTCATATCAAATGGCCAAACTCTTGAAGATAACTCTAGCCCAAAAGAGCTATATATTGCCAAAACTTTGGCATGTATGCAAGTTCTGTATCAAATAACTTTTATTTAAGCTTATTGAACCTAAGAATTCCTCATAAGAAATGCAGGTCGCATTTTAACAGTTATTACAATATTATAGTTACCTTACCTATGTTAAGGAGCTTGTAATGTAGGATTATTAGTAAAAACAGAAACTTTAAGCTGAAGATTTACAGCATATTACTTGAGAATTAAATTGTAAAATAATTCTAGAGGATTTGATTGATCCTTCTCATAATATTTTATTTATAAGAATAAATTGATACAAGAGTACATGATAATTAGGTAACTCTAAACACAATATAATCATGATAAATAGGATAACCCTAGATACAATATAATCATGATAAATAGGGTAACCCTTGACACAATATAATGATGATAAATAGAATAAATATCCTAACACTCCCCCTCAAGTTGGAGCATACAAATTGTATGTACTAAGCTTGGAACAAATAAATTCAATCTGAAGACCCCTTAATGACTTGGTCAATACATCTATGAGTTGATCGCTTGACCCAATAAACCCAGTACATATTTCTTTAGTCAACAACTTTTCACGAACAAAATGACAACCAATTTCTATATGTTTAGTCCTCTCGTGAAACACTGGATTTGTTGCAATGTGAAGGGCAACTTGATTGGTGCAATACATCTTCATAGTATGGATGTCACAAAATTTAAGCTCTTGAAGAAATTGTTTCACCTATATAAGTTCACATGTTAGTAACGCCATTGCCCTATACTCGGCTTCAGTTGATTGAGCTACTACATTCTATTTCTTACTTTTCCATGAAAATAATGTTTCCTCCCAAAAAAACACGATATCATGTAGTAGATTGTCTATCAATGGGCGAACTTGCCCAATCTGCATCACAATACCCAGAGACCTGAATGCTTCCTTTGTTTTCATATAACAATCCTTGCCTAGGAGCCTTTCTGACATACCTTAAAATGCGAATGAGAGCATTCCAATGGTCAACACCTGGAGCCTACATGAATTGACTAACCACTCCAACTGCAAAGGATAGATTTGGCCTTGTAATAGTGAGATAAATACGTTTTCCAACCAGCCTCCTATACCTCTCTGGATCGGAGAATAATTCACCTTCTTTTGTCCTTAATTTTTGGTTTGGGTCCATGGGACTATCCACCGATCTGCAATCAATCATGCATGTTTCTTGTAATATATCAAGAGCATACTTTCGGAGATTACAACTCCATCTTTTGATTGCGCTACTTCAATGCCTAAGAAGTATTTGAGACTTCNAAGATCCTTGGTTTGAAAATGTCTACACAAGTATTCTTTCAGTTGAGATATTCCAACAACATCATTTCCTATAATGACAATACTATCAACATATACTATTAAGTAAACACATTTTCCAAGAGAAAAATGACAGTAAAAACCCGAATGGTCTGCTTCACTGCGTTTTAGCCCAAACTTTTGAGCAATGGAGCTAAACTTTCCAAACCAAGCACGTGGTGATTGCTTGAGGCCATATAGAGATCGATGTAGTTTGCATACCATAGCAGACTCCCCCTGAGCAACAAACCAAGAGGTTGCTCCATATAAACTTCTTCCTCAAGATCACCATGTAGGAAGGCATTCTCGATATCCAATTGAGGAAGTGGCCAGTGATGAATGACTGCCATCGCAAAGAAGAGGCGAATAATAGTCACCTTGGCTACAAGAGAAAATGTCACAATAATCAAGACCATAGACCTGAGTGTAAGCTTTTGCAACAAGTTGGGCTTTGAGTTGATCAATTTCACCATCAAGGATGACTTTAACTGTATACACCTATCAGCAACCAACCGCCTTTTTGCCCGGGGGAAGGGGCACTAGCTCCCAAGTATTATTGTGGTCAAGAGCTTGCATTTCTGCAATCATAGCTTGTCGTCATCCAGGATGATCAAGTGCTTCTTTCACATTGTTGGGTATAACAACAGAAGACATTGAGGTTAAAAGAGAAAAACAGGAGGCCGTCAATCGATGATAGCTAAGAAAATTATAAATGGAATGAGAGTTTCGAGTGGAGCGAGTACCTTTTCTGAGGGCAATAGGCCATGCTAAATCATTTTGATTAGGAGGCGTGGGAGAAGGTGACGAGGGAGAAGAATCTGGAGTGGGCGATTCACCATTGTCTTAGGGAGGTGGACTACCCATTAGGGCCCTGTGTGATATGATCTCAGCATGTGGAGAAACGGGTGTAGGAGGATTGTGATCAAGACTTGGAATGACAGAGACAATGGAGCTATTTGACTCAACCACTAGAATAGGAAGGACCTGGTAAAGGATAGAAACATCCTGAATAGATAGAGAGAAGTAAGGAGTCTGTTCAAAAAATGTGACATTGGTAGACATGTAATACTTCTTAATTTTAGGAGAATAACACTGATATCCTTTTTGAAGTCGAGAATAGCCTAAGAAGACACATTTGAGAGTGCGAGCGGAGAGTTTGTCTAGACCTGGTGACATGTCATGAACAAAACATACACAGCCAAACACTGAGGGAGATGTATGAAAGGGAGGATCATTAGGAAACAAAATGGAGAAAAGGACTTTATTATCAAGAGAGGAGGAGGGCATCCTATTAATAAGATAACATGCAGTTAAGATAACATCTCCCCACTGATGGACAGGAATATGGGCACCCAACAAAAAGGTACGGGCAATTTCAACCAAGTGTCTATTTTTTCGTTCTGCTATACCATTTTGCTGTGGTGTATGAGGACATGCAGACTGATGTAAGATATCATGGGAACTCAAGATGGCAAAAAAGGAGGATGAGAAATACTCTTTTACATTATCACTTCTTAATATTTTGATTAATTGACTAAATTGATTCTTTATTTCATTCAAAAAGGATGTAAAGATATCTAACAATTCAGAATGTTTTTTCATAAAATAAACCCAAGTACATCTTGAATATTCATCAATGAAGGTATCAAAATATATAAAACCAAAGGAGGAAATATGACTAGGTCCCCATATATCAAAATGGTTGATGGAAAAACTAGAATTACATATTGATTGAGACCTTTTAGGAAAGGAAGATCTAACATGTTTTCCTAATTGACATGACTCACATTCTAAGGTCTGGAGACCACTAAGCTCAGGACACATTTTTTTTTTAATTTGGATAAATGAGGACATGTAGCACTTTAGGATTAGTAGCAGCAACATAGGACACCCTTGGATGAGATCCAAAATGGTATAATCCGCCAGCTTCATATCCTTCTCCAATCTGTCTCCCCAAACCACACTCTTGTATAACAAAAGATTTATGATCAAAGGTTATTAAACAATTTAACATTTTGATCAACTAGCTTATGGAAATTAAATTAAAAGGACAATTTGGGACAAAAAGGACAAAGTTGAGATTAAGGGAGGGAGACAAGGAAACATGACTAACTCCTTTGGAGGAAGTTTTAGATCCATTTGCAAAGGTTATGAAGTGAGGTTTTTCTTGAAAGGAAATAGATGAGAACAAAGAGGTATTGCCAGAAATGTGATCAGAAGCACCTGAGTCAATTACCCATGAATTTCGACCTTCCATGGATTGAGAAATGCAGGTTGTTGATGTATTGGGAGATTGAGATGGTTGTGCCAAGCTGTTAGACTTTAACCTTAAATACTCTTGATATTAATCCTCGGTGAACTTAGAAGTGGAAGTTTCAGTCTTCGAAGTGGAAGTTTCAGTTTTCGAAATATTGGCGGTTTTGGAAGGGAAACCATGTAAGGAGTAGCAATTCTCTTGAGTGTGACCCATCCTTTTACAATATGTGCATTAAGGATGTCCTCAACCTCCTCGTCCTCCTCTTCCTCATGTGACAACCATGACAGATGGTTCCACTAATTCATGCGCTTCTTAAGTTTGAGGTACCGGGACACGCAGAAGGCGAGTGGTCAATGTTTCCCTGGAGGGGACCTCATGACTGGTTAGAAGTTTATCTCTGAGATGATCAAAATCGGGATGTAGGGCACGAATGATCAACACCATGTAAAATTTGTCTAGTTTCTTTTTTATATCCTCTAATGGGTCCACTTCCAAAAAGCATCCTGAGTTCTTCGAGAGCAGATTGGGCTTCAGCCATGAAAGACACCATATCATGGTCTGCAAGTTTAAGAGATGCAAGCTTGTTCGCAGTGTCATAGAGACGTTGAATATCGTTGGCATAAATGCTTTGAGCTTTCTTCTAAAAGGAGTGACAGGTTTTGAAAGCCCTCAGAGATATAAGAAGTTTGGGTTCCACTGATTGCCATAACAGGGCACACAACTGGAAATCTGCTTATTTCCACTGATTAGCTTTTTCAGTAGGCACATGGCTTCCATCTTGCTCAAGGTGGTCATAATGCCCTTGGCCAAGGAACCACATTTCAACGGCTAGCGGCAGACGGTGGTCGGCAACGGACAAGGGCGGACGATGGCTGGCGGCGGACGGTGGTTGGTGGTGGGCGGCAGCGAACGGTGGCGTCGAACAGATGCTATGAGACAGAAACCAGAGCAAGATTGACCCGCTCTTATACCAACTTGAGAACTAAACTATAAAATAATTCTAGAGGGCTTGATTGATCCCTCTCATAATTTTCTATTTATAAGAATAAATTGATATAAGAGTACATGATAATTAGGGCAACCCTAAACACTATAATCATGAGAAATAGGGTAATCCTAAACACAATATAATCACGATAAACAAGGTAACACTTAACACAATATAATGATGATAAATAGGGTAAATATCCTAACAATATCAATTATAAAATCAGATCATGTATGTAAAACCAAATACAACAATATTCAGGGGTGTTCTCTATGTCTCTTCTTCGCATTTATCCCAAAAATTTTACCATAGTCATACCCAAAGATAAAACTCTAGTTAATCCAAATTAAAGATTTCAGAAAAAGGTGTGTTTTGAGTTTATGGTCATTGCAAAATTTATCCTAAGCCTTAGTTCTTATAGACTGTGATTCTATTCTTAGGTATTATTCATGATATGAAAACTTCATAAAACATGATAACTTAAGAGGCGACAAACACTCATGATTTCTCAGAAGCATTAATCTGCAAACATATGCTGAAAGCATTCATTTCCAAATAGCAGAATGTTGAGTATAGGATCATTAGCATGGTGAAAATTGCAATGAACAAGCTTCAGGTCTTAATCATTAGTGCCATCCTGTTGAGTCACAACTTCAAAGAAACCTTTTAACAACATTTTTAGACCTTCCTACGTTTTGCTCCAATGGCCAAGAATCATAAAGTACATTCATTTGACAACATCCCTCCAAACTACATAAACCTTATGATTATATTAATTTCAGTTATGTACCCTAGTGAAGACAATACTAGTTAATTGACACTTTTACACCAGTGAGCTTCAGGAATATACCAATTGAAAGAACGGAGCAACAATTCAGAATTTGCTTGCTGATGCTATGCCACTTTTACAACAAGGGCTACATAATAATAAGATAAGGAGGCCAATCAAATCACCCGTAGTATAATGTGTTAGAGAATGCTAGGAGGGAAGAAGGAAGAATTGTTCCATTATACTATTCCGTTAAGAAATATATATTATTGTTCCAACAAGTGTAAGTCCTTCTGAGTCACAATATAAGGTATTAGTTGCTTTGGAACACCGACCTAACTCCATTAGACTAACGGATAAGAGTAAATATAAATTACACTTGGTCACTCCAACCCGATATAGGACTTTTGGGTGTTCTAGAACAAACATACTATAAAAAAAATAAAAGATTTGATTTGTAAATAGGTGAAAAAAATCAGTTAACTAGCTAAAACAATTAGTCATGTAACTAGCTCAAACAATCATTTAGGTAACTAGCTAAAACAATTAGTCAGGTAACTAGCTCAAAAATCAGTCATATAGGTTATTGGATTAATTGTGCATTTTAGCCACTCTAAAACTGGCTTATTAGCTCAAACCAGTTTTGGGTTAGTGAATTCAACTGGTTTTACAAAATCTTCCTCTAAAGTTGATCAAATATGTGACCTAATAATGAACTCAAATAACATCAACTGCTACTCCATAGTTAGATGTTTGTTATAACAAGCAATTAGGTATCACATTTAGAGTAAATAATCTATGTACCTAGGGTGTAAGGAGTTTTAACACAATCATTAAATCTCAAATTCTCAAGTATCATAAATTGGTTAACTTTAACAGTAAATATCGTAAGAATCATTATATGATTTTTAATTGGTTAAAAATATAAAATAATGCATAAAATTAAACTCTGACGTTTATTATGTACTCAATTACTTTTTTTTTTGTTCACTTGGAGTGAAAAAATACAGAAAAGAATGAGTGAGTTTTATTATGAGTCAAATTTCATTGAATAAGTATAACTACCCTGTCATTTTATGATGAGTTTGTTGATATGTAATCATAAATGCCTTTAAAAGTGAATTAAACTATTTCGTCTAGAAGAAAAATCATAACCGAAGAGATTACTCTTTTCACGAGCCTTGGCTTCTGAATCATCCGAAAGTACCAACCATTACTCATTAGATACACACAATTTGAAAGCAGGGCTTCTAATTTAAATTTTCCATGATGAATTATGAACACTGAAGGTTTGGAATTGATATTAAAATATAAAATCAAAGAATGGCACTTACAGGGGGTAAGCAACGAACGCCGAGACACTTGGGTGGAGGAGTTATTTCAACCACTTTGTAGGGATGGATGCTACCTCGTTCCCTGTCTCTGTCTCTCTTCCTACTGCATGAAACCTCAAACGACATCGTCTGCTAAAAGAGTGAAAACCCATAAAGAAATAAAGAAGCATGAAGAGCAAGGAAAAGCAAGTGAATGCGGTACCTTGTGGCATGAAGCGAGACCCATGTTCCACGACGCCATTGACGAATGAGACCTGATGTTGGTGAGCGTCGGAGCTACAATTAGCTTCTCTCCTTTCTCTTTTCGTGTATCCTCCTCACGCAAAATGGCAACAGCAAAGCCAGAAATTTTCAGATTTTTTTTTTTGTGGTGGGACAATACTTTTAAATTTCTCAAAATAGTTTTTTCTAATAAAGAATAGTTAATTTTTTCTTAATGTACTTTTAAACTCAAAATTTTAATGTCAAATTAATATATATATATATATATATATATATATATATATATATATATATATAT
>NW_014543816.1:2982-66700 GCF_000741045.1 Vigna radiata var. radiata | reverse complement strand
TATATATATATATATATATATATATATATATATATATATATATATATATATATCTGTGTGTGTGTTTATAACAGGTTTCCTAACACTTTTTCTCTTATATTTGAGGCAATAAATTAATTTTTTATTTTATTTTTTACTGGTTTTATATTTTTTTTAAAAAAGATTCATGTGGTAATTCCTATTTTATTAGCATTAATATCACTATAGAACGATGATCTGACATTTTTAGGACCTTTTTCTTCATTCAATTCGTCTTCTTCTCCGTGACTTCACATATAGATATATTAAATATGCTAGATAAAAGAAGATGGAATGAGGGAGAAATAAGACATGTATGTTTTGTTTGTCTGTGTGTAAATTTTAAAAATATTAGAATGTGTTCACCTGGAGGTGATTAGGAGAGAGTGATTAAGTGAATTTGAAGAGATTTGAAGGTTTTTTTTTGTTATTTATTTGAGTAAATTTGGAGGTAAACGAGACTGGATTTTGATGTAAAGTTTGTGAGAATTGGTGAAAGATTTAGTTTACATGACAGATTAAAAAAAATTACTTTAAAATTTACTCTCGTTTACCTCCAAATTTACTCAAATAAACAAAAAAAAAATTATCTTCAAATCTTCTTAAATTTACTCAATCACTCTCATCCAATCATCCCCAAGTGAACATACCCTTAGCAAATTGAAATATTTCAGTAACAATTTTTATTACAAATGTTTATGTTCAAATTAAGTAGTTATTTAATATAATGGTTTGTTTGAAGAGTTTAAAAATTAACTAATATTATGGTGAAGTTGTTGGCATTAGAGAATTAGAATCATTGTACAGTAGAATATTTACGTTCAACAAAAACAAATAGATAGTAGTATTCTCAATACACAGTGGAATTAATGAGTCAATTTGATTCATCAGTTTGAATTGGATTAGGTTAAAAAAAAAATTAAATTGAGTTCGACATATTAAGAATTTGACTCACTTAAAAAGTTAAGCCGACTAATCAATTCATTTAGTTAATTTTTATGTTTCAATATTACTGTTAACACTCTTTTTTATTATATTATTGATGGGAATAAGAAAGAATTCTTCAAGAGAGTACAATAGTTTAGATTTATCTATTCAAAACTCTAATCTTATAAATAGAAAGTGACAGAAAAATTATCATGTTAGATACTTATTTGTTTTACTTTTTGAGTTTATTTTGGATTTTATCTACATTTTAAGATGATTTTGGATTGTATTTGGAGTTTAAGATGAATTTGGATTGTATAGTTTTTTTTAATTGTCTTTGAAGTTTAACATCATTTTGTACTTAAATATATTTATATTTGAATTAGAAAAAATTGTTAAAATTTTTGGAATTGAAAAAAAAAATTGTATATAGGTCGGTGAGCTAACCCGTTTAACCTACCCCGTTTAACCTACTAACCCATAGTGGATCGAGCCAAGTTCAAAACTTTTTGACTCATTAATAAGTAAACCGGGTTGAATTAACTCAATAAGTAGTCAACCTATGGTGGATTAGGCTGGGTCGGGCAGAGTGACCCGTTTTTACAAAACTAATAAATAATGAATTAGTTTCTTAATAAAAATATGGTTTTAAACTATCCTTTTAAAATCAAAGTTACATAAAATCCTTTTTTTATATAATAACAAGAGTTAATTAAAAAGAGTAGGCAAAAGAAGAATTTGTACAAGATTTTTTATATTGGTTTATATCAAAATATCATCCGTTCAATTATTAATCACTCTTGAAAGAGAGATTAACTAAACACTAAAATAAACTAAATATTACAATTAAGAGTAAGAACACTTTAGAAAAGAAAACACATCTCTCAAAGTCACAAGAAATATGAATCATCTCTCTTAAAATTCACAAAGGAGGAACACCTTCTTTAAGTCACGCAAAGGATGAATAATTTTATCTAGTAATACCAATAACACCTTATCACCTAAAATCACACTTAGTGAAATTTAAACACTCTATCCACACTGGATTTCAAAGTCTTTAACATAAGGTTTTTCAATTCTCAAACTTGCCTAACCTCTATTACTGTTAAAGAGAATTCTCACTTTCATTTATAGAAGCTATTTCCAAAATTAGGTGAAGAATATAAAGAGTCAAGTCACAATTGTAGTAAATAATCGATTATTGAAATTAACAATTGATTACTCTTATAGCATGTCTTAAATAGAAATTTTCTCGGTATTTTAACTGTCGCAAATAATCGATTATTACAAGTGATAATCGATTATTTCGGCAACATTTCTCAAGAGGGGAATTTTTTCTGCAATAATCAATTATCATACATAATAATAGATTATCACTGTATAACTTTAAAAATATTATTTTTCTCAAGTCATCCAATGTTGTTGTGTGACTTTCTATACTTAGCCTAAAACACTTTAACTAAGATTGAAAGGATTTCTAAATATATTACAAAGGCATAATCACTACAAACAAAATTTACATATCTTTCAACCAACTTCTACGCTTCTCCTTTTAGACTTGGGATTGTCATTGATGAATCGTTATTTTGTACTATTGACTTAGTTTTCGCATCGAATTAATTCTCCATTATTGTCTCATTTTCACTCTTTGGACTTAATTTGACTATTAATTTTTATTTTAATTAATTTGACTATTAATTTGTTTTCTTGCTCTTTTATGTATTGAATCGTTTTATAATTTGATTGCTATTTTCGTTCCTGTTTGTTGTTTTATGCACTGTTGCAATTTCAATTTAGTTTCCCCTTTTCAATTTCCATTTGCAATTTGATTTTGTTTCTGGTTTAGTGTCTTGATTCTGCATTGCGTTTCAGTTTGATTTCGTTTTATGCTAGTTGTTTCATTCTAGAATTTAATTCTGCATTTCCTTTAATGTTTCCAGTTCGTTTTTTTGCTTGTAATTACATTTTAATGATAGGTTAAGTGTGCTTGGTTGGTCATTAGTGAAATTGCATCGTTTTCTTGAGATTTCTGAACCGTAATTGTGATTCTGCTGCTCTGATTTGGCTCAATATTCAATTTGTTTTGTGCTTGCGATTCAGTATACGCTTAATTGTCTAATGGTGTTTAATCTTCACTGAGTCGATTGGACTGTATGGTGTATAATTGATTAAATTTGTGCATCACGTTTGCTTAATTCGCTTTTATGAAAACATGGTTAATCTTCGCTTAGTTAGTTAGCTTGTGTTGGATTAGGGGTTAAAGTAATTGTACTTGTTGGCTAATCTGTGATTGAAAGCTTTGTAATTGAGCTAGTGATCAATCATTTTCCATTAGTAGTTAAATTCATGTTTTAATTTAGTTCATTTGCATTCACAAAATTGTCCATAAACCACCCCCACCAAGTGTTCGATCTAATGACTGAACCAATATTTGGTCTTTGAGAGACGACCTAGGCGTAATTTCCTAGTCTATATTGCATTTAATTGAATATTAAATCTGAATTGGCTACGGCCTCGATCAAATTTTGGCGTCATTGCTGGGGACCAACGGTTCGGTCTTAGGTTGTATGTTGTGTTAGTGTGTGTTTTGTCTTGTGTATTTAAGTGTGTGCGTTTTGTTTTTAGGTTGTTCTAAGTCATAATTAGGTGAATTGCTCCTATTTAGCATGTTCTGGGTGCAAAACCACTAAAAAACGTGAAAACCACCTTCAAAACCACCCATGAATAGTGCATGAATAGTGTCAAGTTTTGCTTAATTAAATTAACGATTTTTGTATTGGTAGCTAGGAGTGTTATTTTTCTTTGAATTTTTTTAGTGCACTTCGTATGGTCCATATTTTGATAGAAAAATCATAGAAGCAGTTTTGGAGTCCCAGTTTGGAGTTACAATTTTTTTGAAAACAGGAAGTGTCAAAACTTCAAACTACGATAATTTTTACTCACGAAGTCAGAATTGGACAACAATAAAATTTGTTCCTTTATGATAACAACAGTTAATTAAAGAGAGTAGGGAAAGAGAGAATTTGCACAAGATATCTTATATTGATTCATACCACGTCCAAATATTAATCACTCTTAAAAGAGATATTAACCAAATACTAAAATAAATTAAATATTACAATCAAAAGTAAGAACAATTTAGGAAAGAAAGCACCTTTCTTGAAGCCATAAGAAATGAGAATCTCCTCTCCTAAAATCCACAAGGAATAAACACCTCTTTCGAGTCACCCAAAGGATGAACAACTTTACTAGCAACAACAACAATACCTTATCACATAAGATCACACTTAGTAAAATTTAAATGCCCTACCCACACTAGGTTTTCAAAGCCTTTCATAGAAGGATTTTTAGTTCTCAAACTTATCTAACCTTTGTTAATCTTAAAGAGAACTCTCACTTTCATTTTATAGAAGCTACTTTCAAAATAAGGTTAAAAATATGAAGAGTCAAGTCACAATTGTCGTTAATAATCAATTATTAAATTAACAATCATTTATTCCTACAATGTTTCTCAAACAGAATTTTTCTCTACAATAATCAATTATCATAAGTGATAATCGATTACATTGTATATCTTAGAAAAGATTATTTTTCTCAAGTGATCCAAGGTTGTTGCTTTATGACCAATCTATCCATCTGTTTAAGTATCAGAGTGCATCATAGGAGTTTGCATAATGAGTAAAATAATCTTACCTAGTCAAAGTCTTAATAAGAGTATCAGAGTGCATCATAGGAGTTTGCATAATGACTAAAATCCCAAATCAGAAAATCCTAAAATCCCAAATCAGAAAACTGTAAAATCTTAAATAAGAAAACCCTAAAATCCCAAATCAAAAAACCTTAAACCTAAATTAGAAAACCCTTAATATGAAAAAACCCAAATTGCACCATCACTTCACCATGTTTGTCTTTTATACCTCGAGACAGTCTGGTTCTTCATCGCGAGAAACATAGGAAACTAAAAACCCTAACCTTCCTAAGCTTAAATTTAACTTTAACTTTTAACCTTGTCATGTCAATTGGACTGATTGTTTCCACATATTGCAAAACTACATAGGTCACTCAGTTTTGGCCAAGGACCAATTACATCGTTAACGTTTTTAATGTCGTAAGTAAAAAAGACTAACTTAAACCGTTTTTACAAAAAATGAAACTTTTGTAAACATCTAAAAAAAAGTAGAACCACTTTAAACAAACCTAACAAACCGAGAGAAAAAATAGGTAATATATGTTAACTTACCTTTTTCACCTTTATAGTGATATATTATATAGGAATAAAGGATGTTATAAGTCAGAATACTCAACTGTGAAAAAGACGAGTTATATACATTCGATGATGTAAATAATATATATATATATATGGGGTTTGCTAACTTGCGTACGCTTGTTTTTCAGTTGGTACATTTTAGCAATGTGTACCGGGTTTCAGTAGACAAAAATATCCTTATATAGATCATGAATTCTAAGTTTTAAGGTTGAGGGTATTTTAATAATTTTCATTCTCAAAATTAAAAAAATAAAAAAAGAAACCCCCAAACCCTTATCCACCTCTCTCACTCCAACCTTTTCTTTGTCATCTCTACTCTAGTCCCAATTGAAAAAAAATAAAAAACACTTGCCTTATTTTAATAATTTTCATTCTCAAAACTAAAAAAAGAAACCCCAAACCCTTACTCACCTCCTTCATTCCTCTCAACCCTTTCTCCTTCATCTCTCTCACTCAAACATTTTCTTTGTTATTTCTCCACTAGCCCCAACTAAAAAAACACTCATGATTTACTTTTGTAAAGAGTTGAGTCATTGACATATTCACCTTCCAAAAAAAGTTTATTCAAAATCTCTTTAATTTCATTATCTTCACTATATATATTACAGACAACGGGCACAACTTGCACCAAGACTTATAAGCATCCTTCCTTTACATTATGAGACTACTAAGTAACATTGCTCCGTGGCCATTTAATTTTTTTTGGTAGAAATTCATTAACTTGTTTTCCTTTACTAAAGAAAAAACAAATCAAAATAAAATAAAATTCTCAACGATAAAATCAAACAATAAAAATTCTAAATCTTGAAATTTTATTTAAAATTATATAAAGAAAAAATTAGGTGCTTTAATTTTTTTTATTTATGTAAGTATTTTTTTTTTCTCTAACCATTTTATTTAATAATGAGTGTGTTTTTAGTTGGGGCTAGTGCAGAGATGACAGAGAAAATGTTTGAGTGAGAGAGATGAAGGAGAAAGGGTTGAGAGGAATGAAGGTGGTGAGTAAGGGTTTGGGTTTTTTTTTTTTAGTTTTGAGAATGAAAATTATTAAAATAAGACAAGTGTTTCTAATTTTTTTCAATTGGAGCTAGGGTAGGGATGACACAGAAAAGGTTGGAGTGAAAGAGATGAAAGAGAAAGAGTTGAAAGGAATCAGAGAGGTGGGTAAGGGTTTGGAGTTTCTTTTTTTTATTTTTTTAATTTTGAGAATGAAAATCATTAAAATACCCTTAACCTTAAAACTTAGAATTCATGATATATAAGGGTATTTTTGTCTACTAAAACCTGGTACACATTGCTAAGATGTACCAACTGAAAAACAGGCGTATACAAGTTAACAAACCCCTATATATATAATTTATATTTTTCTTAATACTATGATATTTCTAATTTTAAAATTTTTCTATTAATGGAAGATTGTAAACATGAGTATATGTATCTACTTGCAGTATGATTAGTTGACAGAATTAATAGTAATGTAACTCCAAATTAAGGACATTTAAAAGGATATAACATTTAATTTTAATTGTACATAATAGGTTTACATTTAAATTATAAATTCAATTTCACAAATTAAAAATTTTAATTTATTTTTACTTTTGTATAATTGTATGAGAAAAAAAGTTTCAATTTTCTTTCCAAATTATATTATATATAATTAAAAAAAAATGAAAAAATATTTGAATATTTTTTGCAGCAAGTAAACTAATCGCTTCGTAAATATTTATTATTCAGGTTTAATTTATATTTTTTTTCTCTACATGTGACTAATTTATTATATTATACCATTAATATTATTTTTGGTTACATCGATTATTTCTATTACAAACTTTACCCAAATTTATTTCACGTAATCTAAATAACTTCACTTCTCTCTCTCATTTCTTTTCCTTTTCACACTCACCCTAATCCAAAGAAATAATAAGTATTAAATATAGGATTAGCAAATTATAATCCTTAACTAAGTCTTATGATTACACTTACAATTTCTTTATTCTAAAATTTGGTAATCCTTCATGTTCTTTGATAGTGATATTTCTTGTATAAATAAATGTAAATTACATTTGAAGTATTTGAAGAATATATGAAATTGCTTTTGAGAGATTTCTTTGAGAATTCTTTTCTCTTGGTTTGACTTTCATCTTGAAAATATTCTTTAAGTAATAAGGGAAGGTCAGAGAAAGTTAATACTCAATCCTCAAAGTAAGGATGTCTAAAAATAAGTTTTAAAGACATTTTTTGGAATGTAAGAAGATTAGCTAGTGATTGATTTTTTTAACAGAAAGAGGAATTTGCCTTGTTTTCTAGGTATATAGAATTCAAAGTATGAAATGATTTTTAATAAAGAAATCATGTTTTTACTTATGTCATTCATAATAAATATATTTTGTCTATGTGTTCGATATAATTTTATTATAGATTTTGTGTGTTGTCTTCCATGTTGTTCTTTTCTTATATTTTTATTTTTGCTTTTAATAAAATCTTATGATAATGGTGTTTAGCATAAGCCTATTTATATAATCTCTTTAGGAATCTCTTCTAAATTTGGTGGTGTGCTCTCCCTATATCTTTTCTTAATCTATTTTCTATTTTCTTTTGTAACTTAATCTTATTATTGTAAAAAGCTAATAAAATAGAATTTTCTGAGGCGTGTAGAGTACTGTCCTTAAGGACTTATTTGCGGTGTATTGCACAAGCCCCCCAGGATATAACAGGAACTTCTCATAATATTTATGAGGATCTCATAACTAGCAAGGAACTCTAAATAGAGTATAAGAATAACCCAAAATATTTTTAGAAGAGAAAAAGAGCTAAAGAATAAAACTCAGAAGAGAGAAGAATGAAAAAAACTGATTTTTTTTGGTGTATTTTGGAATGGAGGAGGACCTCCCTATTTATAGAGCTAAGAAAGAACAAAATCAATAAAATATAATAAAAACATTAAATATTTTAACGTTTGGAAAAAGAAAACGACACTTTGAACGTTGGCTAAAAAAAAGATGTTGCTTTCAAGGTTGCAATTCTTTTTGCAATAAAGTAACGTTATTACAACAATCCCCCACTTATTGCAAAAGAAAGTTGAAAGAAAAGTTTTTTGACTAAAATAGTTCAGACATTAAAAAAATAAGAAACTTTTATTCTGTATTTCATAGGATGTAATGCATCAGAGCTGGTATAGCAAGCTATATGAACCAGTCTTAGATTGAGATACTTAACACATAGTGTAGTTGGTATAGCAAGCTATATGAACGAAAAACACTTGATGTGTGTTAGAGGTTTATCAATCACAATACACCCCCACAATCCTTGTTGTTATTGTTGTGTTGCGCTTACTAGGTCATGTGCTTGCCTGATATTCATGAGTGCTCTAGAGATCATGCCAATATCTCATGCAAGCGGCCCCACTTGATACTCATATAGGTGATTTCATCAAGTGTATGTTGCAAATCATACACCACCCATAAGGGATATGAAAATCATTAAAAACTTTGTTTAAGCTAAAATTCTTTCACCACATAAAATTTTAATGACAAAGTTTAACCTCTCAATAATGCAGTATCTAGCACTTTCACACACACACACACACACCATAAGAAGGGACATAATTGATTAAAATCAATTTAGTGCTATCAGAACTAACAATTGACTTGTTTTTACCCATATGAACCATATTCATGGGATCTTCAATCACAAAGGTTGGGTTACCATCACTTGTTTGTATGCAAGTGGCTTAAGTGCCATTCCCTTCGATGTTTCTAATATCATTTGTCTTCCCAGGGGTTTTGTCAGAGGATCTGCTAGATTCCGTTTTGACTTCACATAATCAATGGAAATAGTTCTACTCTTTAGCAACTGTTTCATCAAATTGTGTCTCAATTGTATATGTCTGTTCTTTCCATTGTAATTCTTGTTTTTAGTTATAGCTATTTCTGATTGGCAATCACAGTGTATTGATACCGATGAGTTAGTTTCAATCCTAGTGGAATGTTCGCTAAGAAGGTTTTCAACCACTCAGCCTCATTACTAATCATCTCGAGAGCAACAAACTCAGATTCCATTGTTGATCTTGCAATAATTGTTTGCTTGGCTAATCTCCATGTAATCGCACCACCCCCAAGTGTGAATACATAACCACTAGTGGATTTTGTCTTGTCTGAATCAGAGATCCAATTAGCACATTATACCCTTCTAGTATAACGGGAAATCCACTATATTCAATGACATAGTCCATTGAACCTCTTAAGCATCTCATAAGCCTAGCAAGTGCATCCCAATGTTCTTGATTTGGACATTGAGTGTACGTACTCAGTCTACCTACTGCATAAGCAATATCAGGTCTAGAAAAGCTCATCAAGTGCAGTAAGCTCCCAATTATCTGGGCATACTGAGGCTGAGATAATGATTCTCTTCTCTTTTTCATTAATTTAGAATTAGAATCATAAGGGGTACTCACTGGTTTTAAGTCATGAAACCTAAACTTCTTAAGAAGTTTCTCAATGTATTGTTCTTGAGGTAGTAATATACTATCTCCCTTCCTTATGATTATAATACCTAAAATCACATTGGCTTCACCCATGTCTTTCATTTCAAATTTTGATCCTAGAAACAATTTAGTTCTAGCGGCAATCTCATTGCATGTACCAAAGATTAACATGTCATCCACATACAAGCATATAATGACACTATCACCAATTTCAGATTTAGAGTACACACATTTATCAACATCATTAGGTGAAAAACCATCACAAAGCAACACATTATCAAGTTTTTCATGCCATTGTTTTTGTGCTTGTTTCAACCCATATAAGGATTTTAAGAGTTTGCTACAAGAAAAATGGCAATTACATACGGCAAAATCCATATATAACCTTCAAAATCCGTATATAAATTGTTGTTATATACGGATTACATACGGTCAAAAATCCGTATATAAAATGACTGTAGCTAGTTTTATATACGGATAGATCCGTATATAACTTATATACAGTTTTTTTTAACAGTGACATGATATATCATACCTACCTATATCCAAACACACAAATGACATATAAAAGCATTCATCAAATCACTAAACTTGCCCATTATATCCATTCATCAAACTCACACACAAGCATTTAACATTAATACATAATAGAAAAGTTTACATAATTGTCAATTAGAAGAAATAAGTGCAAATAGTTCTCCAGGGAATAAGTTTGAGTCATAGAGATGCCTTACTCTAAAAACATAACTATTAATCTCTTTGATAACGATTTCCATGTTGTGGTTGATCTCGTGGTTGATCCTGTGGTTGATCCTCCTGTGGTTGTTGTGGTTGTTGAACATTAGTTTGTGGCTGAATTTGGGATTGAAGAAATTCTTGTGCAGCTGCAGTTGTAGGAGGCAGAAGGTAATGCAATATGGCGCAAATAAAGCCTTCAAAGTTAGAAGTCATCTATCTAAGTTGCTCATCATGGGTTGATACTATATTTTGAAGGTTAGAAATGTCCTGCACAATCGGTTGTTGAGAAGAAGATGCCTGTGTCTGTTGTATGTAACTATCGACACAATCATCTTGAGCACTGAAATTTCCGATGCCATATACTCGTCCCTTGTACCTTCCACCAGCAACCTACAACCAACATTGGTTCCTCAGTCTTTCCTCGTCTGCAAGGTCTAGGGGAGCACATGCTAAAGCACTAACAGATGAAGTCTCAAATCTTATTTGAGAAAATCTTGCTTGAAACTCTTCCTGTTAAATGAATACATGATTATTGTTAAATAGATAGACATAAGATTTAAAACCTAATAAAGAATATAATAGAGTTAGTAGAAACTAACATGTGTCCACCTAGACCTTTCAACGACAAATGGTCCTATTGATGCTCGAATATGTGTCTGCTGAAATATTTCATCAACATGCACTCTCCGACCGAGCTCTTGTGACTGCAAGCAAAGAAGATGTAAGTTGTTAACAACAAATATTTGTAAAGTTTATGAGTAGAAATGTAAAATTAAATTGATATGTCATCATATCAGACGAATAGCATGCTCATGCACGCTAATGGATCCCCCTGTGTGCAAACAACCACCCTTGTCAGATGTCCTGTTCTTCTTGGCGGTTTCACATTTTTGTCTATAAAGTGGCATGTTCCACTTCTCCAAAAGATCATCCCAAACCAAGTCCCCCATCCAATTAGGTTTTTTCACTTGTGTTCGAGCTTTTTTAAACATCTCAAATAATCTATGAGATGCTTTGGTGTGAATTTTTTTTTTTATCTTTTCTTCATGCTTAGTCCTCCATGATACCTTTCTCTGTTGACAAAAAAAGAAGCATATTGACCACCAAAAAGGGTTGAGTATTACATTTATCACAATTGTAAACATTAAAGAAGAGATAATTTTTATAACAGCCAAAAAGAAGCCCTAATTACCAAACCTGTTACGAAGAACCCACAAAATTTACCTCTTTGGTATCTGACTTTACATCACACTATTTGTTCATAAAATTCTCTATTTACTCCTCGTTACGATGTTAGTGTTACTTTATCTTTTTTTACCTCAACAACTTAACTAAGAATATGTACTCGTTTTGGTACTTGGTCATGAATTCGTACATTGGAACTTTGGTATATTGCTTATGTCCTTGGACAAGCTTCAGGAAAGTAGCACATACTATGGTTTTGACAAGTTTGATTTAGTGTTTTATGAGTATCATTTTAATTTTGTGTAGGTTGGGTTTAAAGTGTAGTGTTACCGGGCCTGTGACCATGGTTTTGATTAGTGGCAACAAAAGGTAAGTTTTCAAGTCTAGCAAAGTTTATTCGTTGCCATTAGTTTGGACTATTCTTTTGAAACCAAATTTTTTGTCTTCAATATCAGCACTTGTTCTTGACATACTATATTACATCCAGTTCTCATAGTTCAAACAACATACTTGTTTGAGGAGTGAATGAATGGCAGTGAAGTGGTTGGAGTGAATGAATGGCAGTGAATATGATACATAGTGGGTTTGGACGGAAGAGAATGTCCCAACACAACATGGATTACTATACTTAAATTAAAAAAGGTTGTACACATCAATGTTTATGCACATTATTTGGCTGCAAGTAAGAGATTTTGACCAAATGATCGTCACGAACAACAACATCTCTATTATAAACACTTTATCTTCAACTAAACTTCATTGATGTTTAAAATTCTGACTAATGTTAATTGGGGTTGAGACTAATTTGTTGTTAACTGTCATTATCAATTTTAGGAGGAAGGTTGTTTGCCTCAGGAGGGTTTGGAGGGGGAGAGACTTTCAGTGAAAGTGTATATATAGTGAGAGGTAGCCTTGTCTAGGGGGAGAATTCTGGTTTTGAAGAGGAGCAGGATTATTGCTATCCTGTGTAGGGAGGGAACATTGTCCCTTTAAACATTATACATGTTGTTGACTACAATCCAATAATCAGAGTATTTTCAATGTATTGGAATGTGTGATATCCCTTTTTGTGTGTGTGTGAGTGCTGATAAACAGGTTTCTTTTATCAAGAAACCTAATAGTAGCTAACATAGCAGTTATTAAGATTAGTAGAATGATGACATGATCTTAATAAAATAACAGAACATATAATATTTGAACTAAATAACTCAGCTTAACTTGCTAGGATTATTAACTAAACTTAATCCAAGTCATACAATTAACCACATTTAGTAACATAAAATACCCAAACAGTAATAAGTATAACAATTCATAGCACTTTGAGGACATTTCCACCAATTAAAATCAATCATTCCAATCAAACTTCAAATCAAAACTTAAAAAGCAGCTTGAACTTAATTGGGTGCCACACATCATTCTCACTCAACTGGACTTCATTTTTACTATTATCTGACGCATTCCAAAGCCAGGTAACACAGCAAAATTACAAATATATTAATCTAATCTCAGTTGCGTGACAAATTTTCAAAACATTTATGGTGACAATCCTGTTTTTATCATCATACACCTTCTAAGCAATCATGATATTTATTGCAAGATATATTAATCTTTGGCAGTCATGATTTCGAAGGTAAATAAAAACAATGTAAATAAACACAAGTGTACCTTAAAATGCTCAAAGAATACATTTCTGCGACTTTGAAGAATTTGTCCCCATGTCACCCATGGCTCATCAAATTGTCCTTTGATGGTGGCTGTGATTGTTTTGGAAGTTGTTTTTATTGGATAAAACCTATACCAAAATAAAAGTCAAATATTAGAATAATACATTATACAATTAGCAACATTAAATTGATTTTTTGTTACCCTCCTCCAACAGGTGTAATGATTGGATGATTGTTGGAAACATCTTCAAATTCATTCGCTGCTGAACTTGAATGTGGAACTCCATCCCCTGTAGGAGGTGTTGGTGCAATATTTGTGGGAGTTGTTGGGTTAGAACCAACATGGGGGAGGGTGATCTCCATTGATTAGCAACAACTTGTTGTGGACTAGGTGTGAAGGCAGGAACTTCTAATGAAGGTGGAATAGATGGTGGAGTAGGTGTCAAACCAGGAACTTGCAATGGTGGTGGAACAGATCTAGCAATGGAGGTAGAGGCAGGTGTAGATGGTTGACTACTTGAAGCACTTACATTATTGAAACGGGACAACAACTTCACCTGATAAGATTTCTTTTTCCCCTTCTCCTTATCTGACTTTCCTGAAGGTGGAATAGGAGGGTCACAACCACCTGTTGCCATATTCTTGAACAAAAACCTAAATTGTTGGGTCAATATAATTTTAGAATTAAATGGAAAGGAAAAGTAAGGGAAGAAGATGATGTTGTTGTTGTTGTTTGCCATTACTACACAATGAAGGAGAAAATAAGAATGCAAAACTTTAATCCACACAAAACCATTGGAGCAAAAGTTATAATTAGCAAAATAATTATTCAAACACAAAGGATGTCGAAATAACATGCAAAGTGCAATTACATAAATGATTTCATCACTTCTTCTTTCTCCACTCTAAAAGTATGGGTTTATGATCACCCATTGGTACACCAACACATCCTAACTTTACTCACTACTAGATGTGTGAAATGAATCTTCGTCCTCATCTTCACATTTTCTCTCTTCACTGCATTCTTCTTCCGATTCACTTGTTTCTTCATCCATATACCCTTCAACTGATGGTACATTGTTGAGGTCCACTTCTTCAAGACCGGCTTCGATATCTTGCAATCAGATAACTTCTTCAACTTCAATGATGTCATTAACATGTGACATTTCCGACACTTGGTAAGGCACTTTGGCTTCTACCTCATTAGAATCTATACAACCTCTAGGTTTGGTCTTTATTGCAACACACCAACCTCGTTTGTCCGTGCGTGATGCAGGATATGGTACATAATACACTTGTTCTACATTATGTGCAATTATAAAAGGATCAAACAAGACATATCTTTTATCCATTCAAATATCCACAATTATATACTTTGAATCCACTCTAGTCCCTATTCTTGATGGATCAAACCAATCACAATAAAATAATACAATTTTCTTTTCAATGGTTGAGGTATTGCACTCGAGCTCATATATGTGCTTAATGACACCATACAAATCATCTTCACCCCTTCGTTAAGGCCTTTAACATGAACCCCACTATTTATATTCCTCTTGCCCTGACTCCATGCATGGGTATGAAATTTATATCCATTCACAAAGTAGGTATGCCATTCCTTTACACATCTTAAAGGACCAAGTGATAAATCTCTAAGATGTTGGTTTGTGACACTTAAAGGATCGTTATGAACCTACAACCACAAAATATATAGACCTATTCAATATAATTAAATGAATAAATATATGTGAATAAAAAATGTATGTGGAAGAATTTCATAAGTCTTACTTGACCCTTGAACCACAACGCGAAATGTTCATGTATATGTATCAAACTGTTTGACTCAGAAAGTTGATAGGTATGTAAGAATGAGTTGTCCATAGGTATGACAATATTCGGTCAATATCAATTTAATAGATAAAAACTAAATCCTTAGAGAAAAGCAATTTATTTGGAGCCTTACTCGAGATAAGGTTGAACTTCATTGCAATTGATCAAGACATGAACATGAGCTGATCTCAATTCTTCGTCACTTAGCCAATGAGTTGATTCCGTCTCGGAATGACGACCACCTTGGTCAAACACTGATAATGTTGTCCTTTCAATTTCATTGTCTACTTCATTTCTATTGCTTTGTGGTGTTAAGATAAAGTTCTTGAAGTAATGGGAACAAAAATGAGTTGTTTCTTTGTGCAAATATGATGCGCAAATAGATCCTTCAACCCTAGTTTTATTCTTAACTGAATGTTTAACATATCCCATGAACCTACAATTTCGAAAGTGGTATGTTAGGATCATGAAATATGGCATCTAAATTCAACAATACAACAAGGTAGTGTCACCTTTCGAATGGGTACATCCACCTATATTGGACCGGTCCACCAAGTCTTGCCTCATACGGAAGATGTACAGGGAGATGTTCCATAAAATTAAAGAATGAGGGGGGGGGGGGATATTCTCTCCATCTTGCAAAGTATAAAAGGAATGTTTTCTTCCATCTTCTTAAGGTCTTCCTTATTCAATGTCGTAGAACACAAATCTCTGAAGAAATGACTGACTTCTGTAATTGGATTTAGAACATGACTCGGTAAAGAACTAAAAGCTATAGGAAGTAAGCATTCCATAAACACATGACAGTCATGGCTTTTCATCCCAATGAGTTTTCCCCTATTCACATCAACACACCTTGACAAGTTAGAAGAATATCCATCAGGCATCCTAAGATCTTTCAACCAATGACAGACCTGTTTTGATTGGTCTACTGAAAGTGTATAATTAGCTTTTGGCTTGTACATGTTTCCATTAGTATGAGTTTTGAGCTCCAAGTCTTTTAGTCTACAATACAAACCTAAATCCATTCGAGCCTTTTCATTGTCTTTTGACTTGCCACTGACACTCATCACGGTATTAAAAATGTTGTCAAAGAAATTATTCTCAATATGCATGAAATCAACTTTATGCCTTAACAAATTATCCTTCCAATATGGTAGATCCCAAAAGATGCTCTTTTTCGTCTAATTAAGCCACTCACTATATCCATCTATTATTGGTGCACCATTTTCTGTTACTTTAGGATAACCGTTAACTCTATTCCAAACTTTTATTCCCGTCAGATATGGTGACGCATCTTCCATGTCCACTTCCCCCTTTTTGAAAGCATTCCTATTTCTCCTAAAGGCATGTTCATTTCGTAAAAACCTCCGATGGGAGTCAAACCACAAACGTTTTTTGCCCATGATATAATCTAAAAGCCTTTGAATGCTCCATGCAATGTGGACAAGCCAATTTACCATGGTGCTCCATCCATACAACATACCCTAAGCAGGAAAATCATTAACTGTCCACATTAACATCTCCCTCATTATATACAGAGTATAAGAATAATCCAGAATTAGCAAAAAACTCTAAACAGAGTATAAGAATAACCCAGAATATTTTTAGAAGAAAAAAAGAACTAAAGAATGAAACTCAAAGAGAAAAGAATAAGAAAAACTGATTTTTTTTTTGTGTATTTGAGACGATGCTCTCAACGTTGCAAAACTTTCTTTTTACAATAAAGTAAAGTTATTACAACACTTATTTCCATATTATGGTTTTGCTTGAAGTGCAAATTTGTTCTCCGTACGAATAAGCTCATCTTTTTTATGTCGTTTCATAACACCACTTAAGTTCATTAAGATGTTATCATCCTTTCAAGGATTACATCATAGTTCTCTATCAAGCTATTATAGACTTTAAACGTAACTTGAGTTGCATCTCCAAAATTATTCTAGACGTTTAAGAGTGTCCAAGTTACATTACTTCATTACTTACTAGGTTAAACTTTTCAAGACGTTTTTTGATGTTTGGAATAAAGCATTGAGCCAAAACGATGAAAAGAATTAACATATTTGAATTTTCTATATTTTAACAATTTATAGGAAGTCTTTTGTAGTAAATTCTGTTAGCCCATGAGTTCTTGAGAGTGTTGTTGAGATTTAACATTGTTTGGTCATTTCTTATGAGAATCTATTTCTCCTTTCCACAACAACAAATTGTTACTGTTATGGAGTAGAAAATAATGTTTAATGCTATACTTTTTCAAATTTACCTCTCTTACACAATTGTTCAATTTCATGTTTAAAATAACTCATCAAATTTACTCAATCATTTCTGATTGAAATGACATGTAATAAGTCTATCTCAAAAAATTCATCTTGTGATTTAAGAATTTCATCCATATTCATCTAACATCTATTATGACTAGACCATGACATTTTCCACTAAAGACACGCTTGTTAGACCAAATTGATCTAAGTGTAAGAGTTAAAAAAGTCTCCATGTGCAAACTTCATTTTTTCTATTTATTTTGGAAGATTTTTTTATTTATTTATGTAATGTAGATTATTCATAGAAAAGATTATCCTTAAATGATATTAAAATGACATTAATGGAATTCTTCCCACACAGGCTTTATTTTTACAATTTTGACGTAATGATGAGTCAAACATGAGTCGAACGTATTAAACATAAAAATCACAGAATTAAATCTCCTCGTCGATTCAAATCATGAATTGTTCATGAATAATTTTAATTACAATTTTCACAACAGTATTAAGAATACAAATAGAAAAAAGAATTAAAAACGCGAAGCAGTATAGAAAAAAAGGAAAATGATATAATAGTGGTTCATAATTTAAACTTTGTATGTTTCAGTCTATTTCTTGGACTACGTACATATATATACACAACAGAGTTGATCTTTGAGAAATGCGGGAATAACATGTGAACAGGAAAAAGAAAAACTGTATTTATCGTCTTGTTTCCGAGTAAATAAAATATGCCGGTTTCCTAAAACGTGTAAAAATACACGTTTTGCAAAAACACAGGGAAACCAGAGATATGGACCGTTTTCTATCTTACAGTCTGAAGTATATAAAAATTAAATAAACGTACAGAGCAGTAATAACAAATGTAGCCATTAACAAAACTAAGAGTACAACCATGTGCACATTTTGCAGCTCATACATCAATCCGATAATCAGACTTCCACAGTAGGCCGAGCTAAACAAAAAATTGTTTGGTCTTCTATAGCTGGCGATAGTGTGCTGCTGATAATTAATGGGCTTAACAATAAAATTATCACTGACAGATCTTTCGTTAAGAAAAGGCAAATATGTAGCCTAAAGAGATGAATGATCAATCACAACAAACTACAAACTTGCTTTGATACTAGACATATTAGCCCTAGACTATATTTCTGAGATGACAAACTTCTATCTTCCATAAGGATGATATCGAGCAGTTCCTGCACCACCATATCCCCCTCTAGTCCCATAAAAGGAGCCTCCACCAGCTCCTCCATATCCACCCCCAAGGCTGCCATCATAGCTGCTTCCATAAGCATTACCAGAGGACCCACCACCACCACCGCCATATGCCCCATAACCCTCATTAGCTCCACCGTACCCACCAAGATCGTAGCCTCTGCCAAAGCCTCCACCATATCTACCAGCATACCCAAGAGAAGGATCACCTCTATAAGGCCCCATGGCACCAGCATATCTTCCATAACCACCAAATTCACTTCCAAAGCCACCATAAGCACTTCCCCTACCAGCATAGGCACCACCTGACCTATAGCCACCCATACCAAAATTACCACCAAATCCATCATAAGCATCTCCATATCCACCACCATACGAAGATCGGGCATCATTATAGCGCTTGGACGATGGGGCTGGTGGATTGGGCTTTTTGGGTTCTGCCTTCTTGATTTCCACCTACAAAAGTGAAGATAAACAAAACTAAATGGATGAAAGTGAAACAATTCAAGTATCTTTTATCTTGATCTTTCACAGGATAGTAAATTGGAAATATATTTGGTGTAATTTTTTTTATCAACATATTTGGTCTAATGTTAATGATGACTGTGATTCGTAAAACGATGGTGGTATATCAAGCAATAAGACCTAAAATATGCCTCCTTGAAGTTGTCACCAGTAAAATCAAGCTATAGGACTTTGATTTGATTTAAATCGTACAAAAGGAGTCATGTGTGGAAAAATACCACAATGCCCCCCATACCATTCTTTCTAAAGTAGTTTATAACATAAAAATTACAGTAGCCTTAAGAATATAAGCCCCAAAATGTTGTGTTCGAAGGATGGAAACTCGTTCCACTGGATGTACATTCAACCAAGAAGTAATGGTACTTAAATGTACATTCAACCACTGCCTTTTATAAAAAATATAACCCATATTGGCCCAAACTTATTATAAGTGCACATGAATTATTCAGCATTGTTAATTTCTTATATTAAAAATTTGTAATGTTTCCTTAACAAATTTAATTTTTTTTAATATTTTACCCCATCAATAAAAAACCCATGTTACACTTAAAATACTCGGAAGTTCTAACTCTATTAAATAGGAACAGGCAAATAGATGCTGAACCCATGATCATCTCATCCCTACAATAAAGGCAATAATCACCAACAAAACATTGCAGTCAATTGTGTCCAATGCCTTGATTTGTTACAGTTAAGCACATGCTACATAATTATGATCCATTGCCTATGGCAAGCACATACTTAAGGATAGGAAATTCAAGATGTCCATAAAACAATAAACCTTTCTAACTGTTTACTTGTCCTTTAAAGCAGGACTTAAAACTCAACATTTGGAAATCAGTTATAAAACCAAATACAGTTTGTAATTTAATTTTCAGATCAATAAACAACTCACCTGAGCTCCAGCAAACTCAATTTTGTTCCCCACAGCTAAGAGATCATCAACAGCATCTTCTGAGTCGTAGGTAATAAACCCAAAGCCACGTGATCGATTAGTAGAGTGATCCCGCATTATTTGGTGATCTTTGACTTCTCCATAGCGTGTAAAGAAATCCCTAAATTCATCTGCCCAAGTTCATCTCCAATTAAAACAACAAAATCACAACTACTTTCTGCATTTCTTTAATGGTTAGCTAGTTACTTTACAAATAATTGCTTTAAAGAAAAGTCAAGCCTGGCTAATAAACTTAACTTGTATACACATGACATACCACAAAATATGCATTAAAATATCAATTTGTATATTTGGAGACAATTTCGTTGCATGGTACATCAATTGTCCTGTGACATACACCAAGTGGGTCAAGTCACAAACAATCATGGTTTTTGGTGTTTGAGTTGACAACATTCTTAAGTAGAAAGTGTTACATATGGACTACCAACTATAGCTTTTGGCTTAGTAGTAAGCACTTGATACAACAATTGGATCAAAGCCAAGGTCATGAGTTCGATTACTATCAGAACAATTGTTTAGGAAAAAATTCTTGTGCACAATTATCCCGTGATGTAGGTCAAGTGAGTTGAGTCATAATAAAAAAGTTCGCAAAAGCAATGAAATCATGACATTTAGGTTGTCACACTCTTAAGTAGAAAGAGTTGTGACCAGACTATGAGTTATAGTGTAGACCAAATCACAATCGAGTCATTGTGCTTAGACTACTATACTCTTAAGTAAAAAGAGTTGTGTCTTGACTAGTTATAATTTTTGGCTTTCAACACAAAAATTTCCACCCTAAAAGATATGAACAAAGTGCACGCATGTGATGAACTTTCTCACCACAGAAAGCTTGAACTTAATAGGTATGTACACAAATAATTACGTTCTCTACCGAAAAGGATAACAAAGATCATAAAAGACTTCCTTCACTGTACATGGTAAGAACAGAACCACCAAGAGCTCTTAACACTTAAAGCAATATGAATTCAACAGCAAACGTGTCTTCTAAGTGTTAGTTGGTGTATAAAAATTATATAATACCACCACAACCCCTTCTCAACATATAACATATTGTAGTATACTATATACATGTGCACATCATTCATGCAACATCCTTAAATTTTGACAACAACATCAGCAAGAGAAAAATTGGCTCAACTGAAACCCTACCTTCACTCACAGTAGAAGGAATTCCACCAACAAAAATCTTCTTGGTTCGGAAGTCCTTAGAGTTCGAGCCAACGGCACCCCTCGGAATCGTCCGCTTAATCTCCACCTATAAACCATTCATTTCATTTACTCAATACTACTCCAAACGTTCAAACATCAAATGCAGGTGTTAATTAATAAGCACCTGCTTGCCGTTGATAATGTGAGTGTCCTCAATAACTCTATCAACCACAGAGGGATCAGCGTAAGTTATGAAGCCGAAGCCGCGAGGCTGGCCGGTCTTCCGGTCCTTCATGATAACGGAATCCGTTATCTCACCGTATTTACCAAAGTGTTTGATGAATTGTGCTGCACAGAATTACCAACAAGAAAAAAGCACAGCTAGTTAGTTACTTATTTAGTTACAAGGATGCTCATTGAGCATTTGCTTAACCGTAAAACAAAGGAAACCAACGCAGTGCAGAAAGAAATCACTAACCAATAGTGGTTTCTCTAGCTAAACCGCCAATAAAAATCTTTCTGCAATCACCGTGTTTAGTTTAATTAGACAGAACACAATATAAGAAAATTCGAAAAAGCAATTAAGAAGAAGATGAAGGGAGGTTGAAGGTTTAGTGGAGTTAGTTACCGACCCGGGACTGGCACCGTCGCCGGTGAGAGGTTGGGGCTTGTCGTCTTCGTCGTCGCGGTGGGAGAAGGCTCTAACGTCGTTGGCATCGCCGTCGACGGCGTGGTGATTACTGGGTGGTGACTCCATCACTTTAACAACTTCAAACACAGAAAGATAGGGGAAGAGGGACGCAGACCGTAAAATGAATGTAATGTATGTAACCCTAGATTTTTATTTTATTCGTGGGATTTGGGACTTTATATCTACATTACGAATACATGAATTTAAACGCTTATATGGTATCTAGTTTTTAATATACATTATTTTCATAATGTAGCGGCTCATGAATCCTAGATTTTGGTCTAGAAAAAAATAATTAGATTTGGTTTATATGATATTTTAATTTGATAACTTAGAAATATTAAAAAATGTAACATATTTTCTAATTAATTTGTACATGAGATATAAGGGAATTTGGAGGAAAAATATACAATAATTTATATGAAATTTTGAAATTATTTATAATGAACGGCAAAATAAAATGAATAAGTAAAATTTTAATATGCACAAAGTATTATAAATGTTAGTTATATATTACATAATAATGTTATATTATATTTGAAATTTATATTTATATAATTATATTTATATATAATTTATCTACTTATAAATGTAACATTCCAAAATATAACATTTAACTATATAATAATTCATCACAAATTTAACAAGATAGATAGTTGCTAACAAAAATATAAAGTAGAACTTACAATTATCCAAAATAACTATAAAATTTTAACTTTATATAAAATTGGGCTAATTAAAACTATTTACAAAGCTAATCTAAAGAAACTAAACAGCAACATCTCCTCCATCAAGTACCTGCTCCAGATAAATCTCATCCCCCTCTGTTCACACTCATAAGATGATCATAACAAAGAAAATAACACAACAACATACAAACACAAGCATAAATAAAAGAGTAAGCTAGTTTACAATTAAAGAGTGATATATATATATATATATATATATATATATATATATATATATAAACTTATTTAAAAACATTACATACAACAAACGTATCAATGTACCACCATTAAACACTTTATGCATGACACTGATATGAATGAATTGTCCGAACTTAGAATGAATGTCGAGCTATGAGGGGTTGTGCACTTGTGGCGGCTTTTACTACTTTGCAAAGTTATTGTCAACGAGTTTCACCCTACCATACTCACAAGGTTAGTTGTTCCACACCTTGGATCATACTGGAAGCACCCAAGACTAAGACCTCCTGCTACTCTCACCACATGTGTCAATCTTCTCTACTTGAAAATGAAAGACAATTAGAGTGTCAGGATAACCCCCAAGACTTAGCTCCCTACATTCATACTAATGATACTTGAAACCAACACCAAGAATTTCCTCCTTGGAACTCCTTTCCATATCTTTGAACCCATTACGATAATTTCACATTCACATAGTATACCAATACATGAGACTATTAATCATACATTAAAGAAATAGAAACACACTTACAAGTCATCAAAAAGCACACAACAACACAATTTCTTCATGGCATCTTGATACTCACAACTTCAGGCAGATTGCGTAGTGCATGACCCGAGCTAACACAAGTGTTAAAAATAAAGAATTTTGTTTCTCAATACTAAGAGGGGGGTGAATTAGTGATTTATAAAAGCGCACACTTTTGAAATCTTTTTGCAAAGTTAGAATGATCTTTAAAACTTTCTTGCGTTGTAAGTAAAGTGTGTATGCAATGAAATGTAAAGAAAGAATGAAAGAGATACAAACAACAGATTTATACTGGTTCGATCTCAATACCTACATCCAATTTCCCTTCCAATCAACCTTAGATTGAAGGACTTTCACTATAATGATATGAGTTTTACACCTAAGGTTTATAGGGCTCTCTCAAATGTAAACATCTTTCCCACTCACAATCAAATATAAGAAAGAAAACACTTGCACACACAAAACCACACGTTCTTGTTGCAGTACCCCTTTGAGAAACACCTCTTAAAGTCTAAGAGTTCCTCACTCTTCTTTCTGTCATGCACGAACAGGGAAACAACACAATCAATGATTGCAAAATCCTTTCTGATCACATCAGATACACCTCAATAGTGCGAATAAGATTAGTCAGTCGCGTTCTTAAAGTTCCTCTCAAGAATCCTTCAAGTTTCTTCAAAATCTTCACTTCTTGATTCTTGGAGCGTCTATGAAATCTATAAAACTTTCTCAAATCAAAGATGTCAAATATGAAAATGTACAAAAGACCAAAAGTCATAGATCACAAGTAATGCGTCAATTTATAGTATTCATCATATCAGACGCAAACCAATCGATTACGTTAGTAATGTAATCGGTTACACAAAAACCAGATGTAACAGAATTACAACTAACACAACTCTTAATTGAATGCACAATTAATGTAATTGATTCGCATTTAATGTTAGTCAAACATATTTAAAAGTATGACAAGTTATAATGATGCTTCCCCTGTCAATAATGTGTAATTCACATGACTTCAATTTCTTCCCTTTTTTAACATGTGAACACTTATGTATCAGAATACTAAGCTTTCCTTATCAATATGCATTATTTCATATTTCAATATCAGAGTACCAGAGCATGTATCATTCAACCAATTCCAAGCAATGTATCAAAAGATATTTTAGATATCAAAACATTTTCGATACAACTTGAAGTTAAACAATTGAGTGTTATCATTCATAAACTCAAAACAGATTCACAGCGAATTACTGAAAATGAGATTTATGATGAATGAACACTATGAAATCAGAAGATATGGTTCAAAGAAAATGATTCAACAGTTAAGAAACATCAAACCAGATTGGATAAACAAATAATTATAATTCTTCCTTAAACTGTCTGCTTAAACTATGATCAACTCGCGAAATGTAGTACTATAACTTAAAGAGTGGGTAAGCAAATACAAGACTCTAAGAGATCCTAAGAGAATGAAGAGAATGAAAACACATATTGATAATCATGAAGGAACAAGGAAACCATCACCTCTGAATTCCACTGATGATCTAAGAGAATGAAGACACATATTTCAAGGTTATTCTTTGGACTATATATATATATATATATATATATATATATATATATATATATATAAAATTCTTTTTGGATAGACTTACATAAATATTTTATATTATTAAAATTACTAAAAATCATATAAAAACTAAATTATTTAAGTATTTAATTAAAAATGTGTTTTTAATTTTCAAAATTTAAGCATATTGTAGTTCATCAAATTTAAAAACATTTTAATCCAAAAATTTGAAAGTAAAAATAATTATAGGGCTGTTTTTTATATGGTGAGTTTTTTATATTTTTGTTTTCAAAACAAAAAGGACTGTTTCACCATTATGAAAATTTATTCAGGATATATTTTTCCACTTATTTTACATGTGCAGCTCTGTGAAAAGCTTTAGTTGGAGACTTCAGATATTAACCTTTTTGCAAGCACTGGTGACAGATTATGTAAGTCATAAGTTGTTAAATGTTATATATCCAAACACCACTTTTACACGGAAGTAGAACTTGTACGGGTAGAGAAGAGAGTTTAGCCAATATCTAAAACCTTTATGTAAAAGCTAGAGGTTGTACAAGATATAATGATGATAAAATCTTTTATCAAAGAATAATAAAAAAAATGGATATAATTTTTAGAATTTCTAGATAAAACATTCAAAACTTAATAAATGTATTTTGTAAACCTAATTAATTATTCGTTATTTTTTAATTTTAACTGATATTCATTTATTCTTTAAAATTTATATTTTCTTAATAGAATTCAAGTATTACAAATAAATATTAGGTTTAATTACTTGTTTAGTTTCTATATTCAGTAGATTTTTTAATTTAGTACTCGATTTTAAAAGTGTATAAATTGTGTTCTAAAGTTGTAAAAATTGTATCAATGAAGCCTTATCCCTTTAACGATGTTTAAATTGATAACATTTATCATGGCATTTAGTTGGCATAAATTAAGTTGACATGTCAAGCAAAGGAAGGGTTACGTGCAAATTGATTTTTTTAGGGTTTTTAATTGGAGAAAAAATTAATTACGAAAATGAGATCTTATCTGGACAGCAAACTGAGGATTTTTTACGAGGGTTGATTTGGTGTGAGCATTAGTTCTCTGAACAAAGGTGGATGGTCAGCGAAGGAGTTTGGTGATTGAAGGAGGTTCGTGGCCGAAAAGGATTGATGAAGAATAGGATTCGTGAGCGTGATATTTCGAAGCAAAAAGGTGCAAGGTGCATTTTTTATCAATTATTTTATGTAGTTGGGGTCCCCCAATGGAAGTTTGTTGTCTTGTTGTCCCCCTTAGTGTCTTCTGTTGTGGTCCCCCTAATAACATTGTCTTTGTTGTGGTCCTGTTCTTAATTATGTTTCGTTTTGGTGACATACTATTGTTTCTTTGTTTTTGGTCCCCCATTTGAAAATTAAATTGTTTATTGCGTGGTTGTTGTTGGTACGTTGCATATAGTTGATCTGTGTTACTGACTGAGTCATATTGTTGATGCATATTGGTTTAAGAATTAAGACAAAATGGAATGTTGTAGGTGAAACACTTAGTGCGTGTGATTAAGTTGCTATAACTACACATGTAATAGTTGTTGGTAATGTGGCATGTTTAGAATGTATATGCATGTGAAGGTCATTAAATGATAATATATGCATGTGAAGGTCATTAACGAACTGCATGTAGTCTGACACTTACTTTTATATAGGCATATAATAGTTCACAATTAAAGAACATGTTCAACTCCAATATTGAGGTGGTGTTTCACCATGGGGGTAAGTTTGTGAATGATGGGTCATTTAGATACCATGAAGGTGAAACCAGTACCTTGATCATTGACCTAGAAAGATGGAGTTATTTTGAAATATTGGTCATACTGAAAGAGATGGGTTATAGAAATGTTAAGGAGTTGTAGTATTCACTAAGTGGTGGTTATGTATTAGAAGATAGATCGAAACTACTAAGTGATGACAAAGGTGCATATCAGGTGGCCAACATTGCCTTATTGAATGGTCAAGCTCATTTGTTTGTGGTGCACAAGGTGTGAGAACCTAACTATATTCATATGTTGCAATATGATGGTCAACCCCAAAATTGTGAGTATGGTGAAGCTGAAGTTTTTGAGGAGGGTGAAGGTGAAGTTGTTGAACATGGTCAAGATAAAGTTGATGAAAAGGGTCAACAAGAACTTGGTAAGGATGGTGAAGGTGAAGTTGCAGAACATGGTCAAGATGAAGTTGGTCAGGATGATGTTATTGGTGGTGAAGGGGATGGTAGGGATGATGATGTCCCTGGTGAAGGGGATGGTCAGTTTGATGTTGTTGGTGATGAAAGGGATGGTCAAGATGATGTTGTTGGTGGTGAAAGGGAGTTTGATGTTGTTGGTGGTGAAGGGGATGTGGGGATGATGATGTCCTTGGTGAAAGGGATGATCCGAATGATGTTGTTGTTGGTGAAGGGGATGTCTAGGATGATGTTGTTGGTGGTGAAGGGGATGGTGGGGATGATGTTGGTGATGGTGAAGGGGATGGTCAGGATGAGTTTGATGTTAGTAGTTGGATTGGGTCTGCTTATTATGTGAAATGTTGTGGCTCAAAAGGAAGATGTCCATGGTACGCTTATTGTGGATATAGGGCTACCCAAAATACATGGCAGTTAAGGAAGATTATAGACAATCATACATGCAGTAAAGAATTCAATGTTGGTTTAGTTACCTCGAAATGGTTAAGTGGCAAGTTAGAGAAGAGCACAAAAGGAAATCAATATATTAATCTCAAAAACCTGCTAAAATAAATTTTGTAAAAAATGGAACATTGGTGTGTCTAGGTCTACAATAAGTATGGCAAAAGCAACGACATCCGCTAATATTGATGGTTGTTTCAAACAACAATATGAAAGACTATACATATGATTAGGCACATGAGCTACTGAGGTCAAGCCCTAGCTCAACAATCAAACTTAATGTAGAACTTAATGAGGATAGAACTACATTCAAGAGACTGTATATGTGTTTCAAGGCATGTAAGGACAACTTTGTATTATGTAGACCTATTATACATTTGGATGGATGTTTCTTAAAAGACAAATATAGAGGTGAACTTTTCACTACTGTTGGAAGATATGGTAATGACCAGATGTGTCCATTGGCATACGCTGTTTTTGAAATAGAGAATAAAGAAACATGGACTTGGGTTTTAGAATGATTAATTGATAATCTTGAAGATGGTGGATTTTGTTCAAGATATACATTTGTGTCACATCAACTTAAAGTAAGTAAATGTGAACATTTTATTCATTACTTTGATTGATTATTTAAGACTCATACTTTCATTCATTATTTTGTTCAAAAATTTTACCCTATCCATAGAGATAACATCAACATCAACATTTTCGTTCATTTAGCAAAATAAAACAAAGTCAACTTTATCGGTAAGACCACCTCCAATCTTCACCTTCATCATTCTCATCATCATTACAAACACCTTCATACTCATCAAAATCCTCATCATATGGCTCAACATCATCTTTGGAAAAACCATGATGTTCTATATCCTCGTTTGATGATTCATGGCTAACATCGCCACTTACACTGTCTGATTCATCCTCGAAATCTTCAACCTCTTCTTCACATTATATCTTTTAATTTGTAAATATATATATACATACATACATATATATATATATATATATATATATATATATATATATATATATATATATTATAACAATATCCAAAAATATATTTTAAAATAAAATAAACCCTTTAAATATAAATAACAAACCATTTTATCTTTTAATTAAAATAGTTAGTCACATTTATATATTTCTCCTAATTATTAAAATTTCTAAAATCTCAATATATCTTTTAATTTGTAAATATATCTAATATATAACAACATCCAAAAATATCTTTTAAAATAAAATAAACCCTTTAAATATAAATAGCAAACCATTTTATCTTTTAATTAAAATAGTTAACCACATTTATATAATTTTCCTAATTATTAAAATTTCTAGAATCTCACTTCAAATTTATTACTATAAATATATAATATTTTGAATGAATTTGAATGCCAATAACCCTACCACCTACTTCAATGTACCTCGTTTTAATATAATATATATGCCTTATTGCAACCAATTCTTCAATACTTAAATTTAACCTTTCAAGTAATATTTTAATCTTTCAATTTTTAATTGTTTAATAACTCAAAGATACCTAACTATAATGATAACACCAAAATCACATTTTCAAAGTCTTAACCCATAAATTCACAGTAATTACAAAAGATGATTAAATCCCCAGATGAAGCAAAATAAACTAATATTATTTAATACTATTTTACACACACCCAAAGTTAAGAAAATAGGTTTATAATGCCTGTTACCAAAACAAAACAAAAGTAATATATATATATATATATATATATATATATATATATATATATATATATATATATATATTATCAATAGAAAGACATTCGTGGATAAATATTCATAAGTATATTCAGTTTTTTTTGTAATGCGCAAAGAACGAAACAACATGCAACAACATAACGACTTTTCCCCAAACTACAAAATAATTGAAACCAAGTTTACCACTTCGATGGCTTCCCAAACAAGAATCAATAGCACCTCGCGAAACATCTTCACATTAAAAACCACAACCTTTTCACTTTCCCTTCTTCTCACACCACCAATGAAACCCAAGCTCCAACTCTGGTTTCCCTTCTCTCTAAATTGCATATAACCTAATTTCTATTCAAATATCTATGTTTTCAATCTCCCTTTATTTATGTTTCAAATCACATATACCTTTATTACCCTTCTTAATTTTTTTTCCAAATCTACCCTCTAACAACATAACCAATTCTTCAGTAAAATATAATTTATAATGACATATGTGCGTGACATTTGAATGTAGTTCCACGAAGGTGTGTCAAACTACATTTTTTTAAAACAAAAATATACTTTGATACACATAAATTTTTTACATTCTTTTAACATTGCCTTATTTAACTTTTACTCTTTTTTTCTTCCTAAAAATACAAAATTTCACCCTTTTATGATAATTTTACTCTTTCAATATGTGTTAAATTAATGTAAATGTGTGTCATCCTACCATTATTATTATGGAAATCTTTTTATCAAGCTTATTCCGCCATTTTTTTTTCTCACTTTCTATGATATTCCATAAATTCAGAACCTTAACTTACTCTCATTCTCTATCATATACCATTTTGGAAATCTTCCTCTTATCAAGCCTCATCTGCTATTTCTTTGTCACCTATTCTATTTTCTTTCTTTCTCTTATTTTGCACGAATCTAAAACCCTAATGCCACTTTTATACATTTCAAGTGTACATTAATTAATTGTTTGAGAAAGATAGCTCTTAATAAAAATAACTTTTGGTAACAAAATCTTTTGTAAACGATTGAGATAAACGTAACTACGTGGTTTGTAAAAAAGGTGTTTAGCAAGATTGAAGTAATAATCACATATTTATTTTTATACTAGTTCACTCTACCGAGCTACGTCCAATTCTCCTCTAAGACCTCTTAGAGAGTTCCACTATAATCTTCAACAAGATTACAACTGAGTATTCGCACCACTCCTAGTATCACCTAATTAGTCCTAGTAACCCCCGTTAGTTTGACTAGAACCGAGTTTCACCCACTCCTGGTTATATATTATTTTTCACCACTCCTGATATCCCTAAACACTCTCAGCATCTTCCCGATACACTGTCTAGTCGAGTTTCATCCACTGGTTTTCACTAGAGAAACTCGTCTATCTACCATTTAACCCACCAAGTTAAGCGTTAAGTTTTTGAATTCTCTTCAGAATATGCAATCAATTAGATCACTTACAAATCCTTAGATGATTACCCTTGTAGGGAGGATGTGTATACAATACAATTCAATCTAACAAACTCTTAGAGTTTTCTCTCTTCTTACAATAGTAAGCTTATGATTCTATGAAGCTTGAGAGTATCTTTTTTTTTTTTCTTTTGAACTAGGTTTTCTTCTGAGATATTTTCTTTCATGTTCGTCTACTTATTCTCTTACTCTTTTCTTGAACGTTCTTCAATTTATAGGTTTCAAGAAAATGTCTGTTATACAATACTTGCTTTGATCTTTGGATCTTGTAAGCCTTGTCATAGGTAGCAGTTGTTGGTTAAAGTCAACTTGTCAGAGCAGGTTGTATGAATTCTTTGATGCGACTTTTAATAGAGAAAACATTCCATGAATGTCTTCTTTGTCTCTAACGTCCACTTCTGACTTGTATATGATAGAGCAGGTGGTGGATACTTAACATAGGTAATATGCGCATAGTATAGTAGATATGCATGTAGGTATATATGTCCTTTTTCTTATCAGTTTTGTTGTTTTTAAATGTTGTGCATTTGATTGCATTTAATGCGTATTCAGAACAACTATAAACATTTTAAATTTTCATTGCTCAAACATAATTTGATCGTTTAAGCATTTTAGTAGAGATACCAAGCAATTCATGAGAGTTTCATCGTTGGATAAAAACTTCATTTAGCATAGGATGTGGTTTAGCCTGTGCAAGACTTTTCCTATCAGCGCCTTATTTATTAAATACTCCTTATTCAAGAGCACAATTAGAAGATATCCTTCAACATGTTTTCAGAACAATGTTTTGTACCTTTTAACACATTTACAAAAGAAATCATTTTATAAGTCATAGTAAGAGCTCGTCTAGCTTTGTTTTGCAAAAGTATAGAACAAGTGCATTTAGCAAGACTCTGTTAACACCCTGACAAGTGTACCAAATCGTATCAAGTAATAATAGACAGTAAGTCCAGATCGTTTCCCAAGGGACTCTTAGGCCTTATCTTTTATGTAAATTGATTGCATAAGACTTTAAGGAAGAATAATTTTGTAGTGTTAATGCAAAACTAAATCTAAACATGCAAATGCAAATTGAATCATTTGACAAATAAAAGATATGAATGAATGGAGTTGTTGGGGTTTACAATTTCATCCTTATCCACCCTCTTATATCTACTATTCTTATTAAATTCGCTTTATTATCAATGTCATGCAACTTTATAGATTACTCTAAACCCGATTCCTCGGCGAAGAGAGCCTATTACCAATTACTAATTTACCATTCCTAGTCTCCCTAGTAATTACCAACGCATTAAGTAAAGAAGCTTAAAGCAATTGACCGTCCTAGTCCTATTCCTAGGCAGTATTTCATAATCAAGAAAATTCTTATTAGTTCTAAATTTCCCCGTATATTCCCGTATCGACAAAATCAAATATCATGACACTGAATGAGTTAAACGATGTAAGCATTAACATCAGAAAAAAAAAACCCAAACAATTGATAATACAAGCATNTNAATAAAATAAGAATTTCAATATAAGAGAGTTTAAAAAATATTACATTGTTCCCCAACAACAAAGGGTTTAGTTCACCATAGACATGGTCAAACTAGATGAAATTGATGGAAAAGATGAAAGAGTAAACCCTAGAATTGATAAATTGGAGCCTTAGTATCCAAGAAACCGCCTCCAAGGAGTGTAGAAAGTGCTCTGAAGTCTTCCCCTGCCAAAAGATTACCCTAAGGGTCGCACTGGGTCTATTTATAACGCAGAAAAGTAACAGAATTTCGGCACAAGCCCATCATTTAGGCGCTCATCGCTCATTTGACCGCTCAACGGTAGGCCCCATAATCGCAGGACGCTCAATGGTGGAACCTGGCGCTCAACGCTGGGTTTCAGAATTGCAGGACGCTCAGTGTCACCGCTTAGGTGTGAAACAGTGGCTTCCTCCTTGAAGCTGACGCTCAGCGATGGAATTGGCGCTGAGTGGTGGACCTTACTCTTCTTTTTGTTTCTTTTCTCATCCTTTCTTGAGTCTAAGTCCTCCCTTCTTCACTTCCATCCTTCAATTCTCATCAAATCTTGCCAAAACAATGTAAAAACAAGCATAATATCTCTAAAACTACTTTTGACTCTCTTGAACCCAAACTAAAGTGTTTTGCACGATTCTAAGCTCATTCTAAGCCATAAAGGGTGTGTTTTGATATCAAATTTAAGTATAAAAATGACGGTTTTTAGACCGTTATCACAAACCTAAACTTAGAACTTTGCTTGTCCTCAAGCAACAAGACAAAACTTAGCCTTTTCGCCTATCATCAAAATAGTTCAACACTTTCAAAACTCATTCTTTCATAACAAGTGATTCCTCAATTCAGCTTTTCAATGAAATCTAATCAAGATGCATACATGCTTCAATTCATTCCAGTTCACATATTGTCCACATAATCACATATTCTCCAACACATGCTATTTCTATGGATGATCAGTCCACTAAGCACAAATGTAATCATGAAATTCATCAATCCTTTCCAAGCAAAGTGTTTCTCACTCAATCACTCAAGTGTTTCAGAAGGTCACTCTTCTCTCCACTATCCATCTATCACATGAAACAAAATTGACATCCATCTACTACAATCAACATCTTTACACACAAATGCCATCAGAAGGACTTTTTCAAGGCTTATAATGTGGCTGGACTAACAAGAAAAATTGGTTTTTCAGATCACAAAATCCTTGAGTTAAGAGAGTTATTCACACAAACATGGTTCAAGCACAAACTCTCTGTTTACCAATCTCACTCATTCCCAACTTTCCCATTTTTCTTTTCTTTTACATTGAGCTCACCTTTCATGCTTTTTCTTTTCTTTTCTTTCTTTTCTCATGCTTTTTTTTTCACTCAACACTTGAGCTCAATGCCTTTCTTTTGCCTTTCATCTTCCATCCTGTTTAAGACTTAGGTTCAAAAAGGGTAGAACATCAAATGTTCCTTTTACTTTGGGCCAAAATTTGGCTAAGTAAGGGTTACCAAAAATGGCCTTGATCATATGACATAAGCATGTAATTTAATCAATCATAAAGACTCAGGCAATATCATTCATGCTTCCAAATGAATAGCAAATATATCAATAAACACTCTAGAACTCAAAACCTCACATAACTATGCTTACTCAACAACTTAAATATCAATCATACACCCTGCTTAGCATCATAATCACAATCATACTCATTATGCATCTGTTCACACAACTTGTGAACAATTCACCTGTATATAAGCATGTAAAGTAATCTCAATCATCATCCACATCAAACATCATCAAGCACACTCATCATGCAATAAAACAAGTCAAACCATAATCAGAAAAGGTGTTTAGGCAAGTACAAACATACCCTACACTACTCAACAACATTCATCCTAGTCTAAAAGTTCAAAGTACAATTGAAAAAGAAAACTAAACCTTGTTCTAATGCAATGGCATCCATCAGTAGATGCCCTATCAGCCCAAGCTGTCATCTGAATCCTCATCATCTCCAGCCTTCGCATCCTTAAAGTTGTCATCCTCCTCATCATCCTCGTCCATAGTTGAAGCTTCAGCTGCTCCAACTCCACTCCCCTATGCCTGCTCCTGAGGCCAAGCCATAACACTATGGAATTCGTCCATAGTCCACCTGTGCACTGGTGGTGTGACATATAGGCCTATTATCATCTCAATTGTGGCCACCTGCCCTCTGCGGAGAGACTTCATCCTAGCCTCCATCATGGACATGTACATGTCCCTCATCTGGAACGGTTTTGCGTGCTGTGCTGGCTCATCCTACTGAGCTACTCCCCTCCTAGGTCGTCTCCGAGGCACTGGTGCTGCCTCATCTCCTCCAAAAAATTGTCTATAGTAAGCAACATCTATGGCCTTCCTAGGCCTCTCAAATGGTGGAATAGAAGTATCCACCCCAGCCTGCTGGCACAAGTAAGTAATAAGGGAAGGATGTCCCAATGGTATCCTGCTGCTCACAGTAGTAGCGCAACTCTAGATCTCGTTGGTCGATGACTTCGCCAACATTCACGTTCATCTGTCGTGGCATACAGTAGATGAACATAATCATATGAATAGTGATATTAGAAACATGGGAACACGGCTGAACATTAGCATGAGTAAATGTCATCCAATACTTCGCCAAGGATGTCAGATCTGCCCTTTTGATGTTAATGGGAACTCCATTTGGGTTCCTGTGAAAGTGTCCGCCAGGTACACAAAGCACCCTCTCAATGTCCTCATAATATGAAAACTCCCCTATGTTCAGCGCATACTGGCACTGCTCACCAACCCACTCAGTACCCAAGAAGTTGTTAATAGTCTCAGGGTCATATCTGATAATCTCCCCTCGCACATAACTAGTGTACCTCTCTATGCACACTCCTCTGGATAAGGCATTAGTGTATCACAACCTCAATGTTAGCTGGTGCAGGATATGTAGCCAGCTTCTCCCAGTTCCTGCTTTCAAGCTCCACACCAAATTGAGGAGCCAAGTCTGTAATCCAAATGACCTTCCTCTCCATCAGCAATCTCCTTTCTTGCATAATCAATAAATGCTCCTCATGTTTCCTAGAGAGGAGCCTGTGAGAATAAAATCTCCATGGTCTCTCTAGCTCTTTTCTCTTGTTTCCAGTGGTCTTTATTCTCCTTGAAGATGATGTCATTCCTACATCAAATACAATTCAAAAGACCAAGGAAATTCACCATTAGGGGTTAGCAAACCATCAAACATACACCATTCAAACATTGTCCAGCGCTGAGGGCAAAACAGGGTCCCTCAGCGTCACCTGCAACATCACAAATAAGGCAAAAACCAAAACTGCCGCCTACGTCCACATCTCCTATAGCAGTTTTGATATCAAATTTAAGTATAAAAATGACGGTTTTTAGACCGTTATCAGACTCTAATACAACACTTTGATGTAGTTTGTGAGAAATTCATTTAGTAGTGCATCTACTCATGTATTAACGTGTTTACTAAAGTTTTTCTCAAAGTATTTAGATTTCACAAAGGTTTCTCATAGACCACTTATCTTTTAACTATATTATTTTTCCAGATATAACATTATGTCATATGCTTATTTCGTTTATTTTTTTTTTGTTAAACTTCAAAATATATAAAGACGTTTAGACTATTCAATCTTATAGACGTCCTTTTCTTAAGAGGAACTTGTCTACACTTTCCATTTTAGCCATTACATAAATGTGCAATTAAGGCACAAAATACAAAGACTGATGATGAGTTTGAGATTACACAGGAATGAAGGCTACGATGAAACTCTAGGGTTGGACAACAATGAAGGCTAATGGAATTCTAAGATAGGACAACAACAATCAAATCACATGGTCAGAGACTCCAAAGGATCAAAAGCTCTAATGCCATCTTAAATTTATGAGAGATAATATATTTCTTATTATTTGTCTCCTTATATGCATTAGATATATATACAAGAGCTTATTCAATGAGCAACCTATTCTACAAAACAAATCCTTAAAATTTTGGGATGTTATTCTATTAATAATAGTAAGATACAAAACATATAAAAAATTAAATACATGGGAATAATATCTAAAATTTTGTAAAATATATTTTGACACTAATATTTCTCACAAAGTGCAACCACGTACAACAAAATATCCTAACTACGATGTCTTCAATGGTCAGAACACACATGTCTAATCTAATGTATATGGCCCTATCATCGATGACTCCTCAAGCTAACTATAGAGCTTCTTGAGTACCTTTTCAGGCTAAGGTTCCTTCTTGTTCATATTTGTAATATATTATCCTCTGCAACACGATCACAATTCGCCTTATCATACCCTACAATGAATAAAAGTAATAATCTCTTTATCATATTAATATTACAAAACACATAAAAGAATAATAAACCATATATTGCACTTTATGCATGGTCCTATCGTGGTGGTGGAACTAACAAACCCTCCTTAGAAGTACGGGCCTGACAACGAGACAATCCAGTGAGTGTATCACCTTCTACCCTAAGGCGTATATATGGATGTGAGACAAATGCAAACTTATCTGGCTACACATGCAAATGGAGATGTAGCCACACCAATGATATGGGATGGTCAACAAAGTGCAACCACCTATCGTCTATAACATCATAAATAACCCTTTATATGGCACAAGAGGTTTGGAACATTTTGCTTGAATCCTTATTATCGCAAACCACATTCTGACAAATGACAATAGATGCAGGTGCCATGTCACACTCTAACAAATGACAATGGATGTAGGTGCCACATCGGATGAATCTTGAGAACATAAAAATCACCTCAAATAATCAACTCTGATGAAGACCACCATAAAGTGGCCATCAAAGCATCTAGTTGCACGTGTGCAACACTGTTGGTTTAAAATGAGAGCAGCAAGAAAAAAAATAGAAAATGAAAGATCAAAACAGGAAGAATATATAAATTGAATGAAAGATGATTGGGAAGTCTTTTTATTCAAATGTCAATTGCGTACATTTATAATACTTGTCCTAACAAATAAACTAAGATAAAACAAAATTATTTTCTTCTAAAGTTTAGGAATAGAAAAAACTTATTCAATTAACAAAAAATAATAAAGATAAATTAAATAAATATGTCATGTGCAACAATGTGCCGTCAAAAATAAATATTTAACAAACACTAAGTGTGGATTGCTACTTGTAGTTGAACTTCATTATGTGAGATTGACATCCTTCCCTCCTATGTATGGAAAATGCTTATATATTTATACCTATTCCAAATTAAATATTCACATTGGTATTTGGATAATGATACTTAGACAACATTTTTTTTATAACATTTGAACATCATCTACGTGTCATTTTGTAATTGGTCCAAAATCACTCTACAATCAATAATAATAATCATAAACAGCATTGTGGAGTGATTTTGGACCAATCACAGAATGACACGTAGATGATGTTCAAATATTGTCAAAAAAATATTGTCTAAATGTCATTATCCTTTATATTTATACATACATAATCAATAATAACAACTTATCACCCCGGTAACAGTGGATGGCAAAAACTCAAACCCAATTACATCTCTGTGTTGTGACGCACGATGCAACAAGAATCACCACTTTCTTCTTCACAAGTTTCAAGCAATGGATGTGCAAAAGGTTGAAACTTCGACTGGAGGTGTAGAGCATTGAAGATTCGAGCAATTTTGATGTAGGTAGTTGCAGTTTCCATCAATGGAGGTGTAGAAGCTTTATGGGATGCGATGGATTGTGCGAGGAACATGGGAGTTAGGTTATTTTCATGAGGGTTTTCGATATTTTTCATATCAAGGAAGTTAGGTCATTTCCAATAGACTATGGGGTGAACGAAGAAAGACTCCTTTATTTTTAATGGTACAAAAACACGTGAAAGAATGAAAAACGAAAAAAAAAATACCAAGTGAATCAAAATGTGAAGGGAGAGAAAATAAAGAAAAGTCTTCATAATTTTTTTATTTTTTATTATATTTAATTATATGTTTTACTATTTATTAACATTATGACGTATTTTATAAAAGTTAAAAGTCTATCTAATTTAATTGTCATAAATTCTCATATAGAACTTTTAAAATTTGGGGGGGTTACCTTCTGTCTCGAAGAAAATCCGCACCTCAGGCTTTTTTAACTTTAAATTGCAGTCCTATTACTTATCATCACTGAAAACCCAAACTTAAATTAAATCAAGTCAAAATATCTGCTTGAATTTTATTTAATTTTGCATAGAGCCCATCCTTGAGCATAAGCTCTTCATGATCTCCCATCTGAAAAAAAGAAAATAAATAAATTGATTATGCATTGGCCTTGGGCCCTCTACCTGCTGAAATGTTCAAATGTTTGGTCTCATTTAAGAAATTGTTGAGTCCAAAATTTAATGAGTTAAAGCGATTCAGATAGCTTTTGCATTAAATAAAGGTTAAATATGTTTTTAATCCCTATACTTTGGGGCGATTTTGGTTTTAGTCCCTTTTTCAAAGTAAGGTACAATTTAGTCCTTCAACTTTAGAAAACTCTGGTTTTAGTCCTTTTTACCAAATTTTTTTAACTTTATTTGTTGTTTCAAATGCGTTTCTCAGTTAACATTGAAACAAAAATGACTAAAACCAGAGTTTTCTAAAGTTGAAGGACTAAATTGTACCTTAGTTTGAAAGAGACTAAAACCAAAATCGCCCCAAAGTATAGGGACTAAAAACATATTTAACCCTTAAATAAAAAATATTTACGAGATTTCCTCCAAATTTGTTTATCAATTAAAAATTTAAACTTCTTACTTCACTTCAAAATCAATTTCAAAAAATAAATAAAGTTCAACTAGAAATCACCTCAATGATGCCACCATCATCCATAACAAAGATCTTATCAGCAGCTTTTGCAGTAGAAAGCCTGTGAAGTTCAGTAATTATACGCAGCTAATCTTATATATTAAACAATGAAAGAAGCAAGGCAAAGAATTTACCTATGAGCTATGATAATGATGGTTCTTGTTTTAGATTCATCTTTTAACCCATACAGCGACTCCTGAAATAAGAATTGCATCACAAATTCAGTTGCAGACTTGCATTTTCTTAGATAAATACAGAAATTAGATTGACCAATAAATGGAAATGATATTTAACTTTCAAAAATTAGAATTTGTGAAATATACCTGGATATAATGCTCACTCTCAGAATCTAGAGCACTGGTTGCTTCATCAAGTATCATTATAACAGGGTCCCTAAGAATCGCTCTGGCGAGGGCAATTCGCTGCTTTTGTCCGCCACTAAGTACATTGTCATCAACAAGGGTTTCATATCCATTAGGAAGAGAAGAAATGAAATCATGGGCATAGGCCTTTTTCGCCGCCCGTTCGATATCTTCTTGTTTTATGTTCCCGGGGCAACCATACTTTATGTTTGACTTGATGTCCATATGAAAGAGATGGGATTCCTGTTTGAAACATAAATTTTCAGAAAATGAGTTTTTAACTATGTGTGAACTGCAGTTTAGTTGTCTAACCTGTGCAACATAACCAATGTTCTGACGCAGCCAACGAATATCCAACTCTTTAAGAGGGAATCCATCGATATATATCTGTACATAAAAGTAGATGTAGATTACATAAGAAATTATCGTGAAATGTTAATGTATATACACATTATTGATATTTACATCACATTCCAAATCAGTATATGGTCAACAAGATAAAGATGCCAAGTTTGCGAATGTAAAAATCATGCACTATTCAGATTTATTAACTGGAAAAACATTTATTATGCCTATGTAACTTTTCCCCCATTAAGAGGATTTATTACGGTCTGCAACTTGTATTTTCACTCCTCCTGTCAAAGTATTTAATTTAAAGATTTGCAATTCCCCATGTTGCTCACTCACATATGTAGATCAAATATGCCCAGAATAAATTAATTATCACCAATAAATAAAAAGTGAAATATGTAGCATTCATGTCCAACTAGCCGAGTCTGACTAAGAAAACAATTTCTCATAATTGTGAGCTTTAGAAGCACTAAGCATACCACAGAATCCACGTCTTTATATAGTCAATTTCCATGAATTAACTATCACTAACATGAGCACATATGCTGTCTAGTCCGTAGTAGTCACTATCCCAATGGTGCAGAATATTAAAACAAGGGTTTTCCAGTTCAGGAACAGTCATTTAACGAGACCATGACTTCACTGGATTTCGAGAAATTAAAATGCAAGAAGCTGATAACTTGTGCCAATACAGTAGGAAAGAGTTCTTGTAAAATATGCTGCTCTTTATTACTACACAAATGTACATTTATTGGGACTGGAAAGCATAGTGACCATGGTTCCAACAAACAACTAATAAGTAGTGGATGATGAGCGTGAACATGCAGATATCCATATAAATTTCATTTCCAATGAACAGGGTCTAAAATATATAAATTATTTACCTGACCACTACTAGGTTCATAGAGACGAAGTAAAAGGTTGAGTAATGTGCTCTTCCCACTACCACTCAGACCAACCTTGGCAAGGTAGGGCTGTTCAGTCAATACTTTAGCATCACAAACATTTAATCACAAAAGATTAAGAGAAATCTTACAATGGCAACGATTTGATTTTCCTCTATGGAGAAGTCCAAGTGTTCTAGAACAGGCATCTGATCAAATGTAGGAAAGAAATGAAATTTAACAACTAATCAGAAACAAGCATGTCATGCCTCAGAATTGAGTAGTAAAAGGTAATAAATCACATTGAGAAGGTTTATAAGGATGAAATATTACAAATCACAATATCAGTAACTTGATTTAAAAAATTTGTCACAAGTACAGTGCATACTGGCGAAAATCAGAATATAATATTGTGAGTTTATGGTAATAATAATAGCAGCTTTAGAAAATACATAATATCCTCTATTTATAATTAATGTAATAAGTCTACATAAAACATGCATCAGTTGTGTATTAATAAAGCAGTTTCAGTCACAATATTCCTGTTTTTCTTCTTGGTTGCTTCAACAATTGGATATTGTTAGATATATTGTGATTTATGTTAATTAGAGAAACATAGTCCCTATACTAATTATGTTATTTTTACATATTCATTTGTATTTGGGCTTAGTCTACATTCTCACTATTATAAATACATTATCCTATGTGTATTTTCTATACAATGGAGCCTGATAGCAAAGACAATAAAGGGGAAAAATAAAAGAAACTCTTGTATTATTGCTCATTCTGCCTAAGCCAAACAGAGGAGAAGAAATCCTCACCACATGAAATACCCTGACCTCATTCCCAATTACCCGAAAATGCCAGCTTGCCCAACACGTGCTCTCCCCTCCCCTCTATATTCTCCCTTTCTCTCTTTCCAAAATAGAGAAAAAAATCTTTTTGTTACGATCCCAATCATTGGGTGTGTGCAGGTGGCCCCCAAGGAATGGATTTCCACTTCTTTCTTTCATACACCTTAGTGAACTTCCCACTTTTCCCTTTTTCTTTAGAACTATATTCATATCAACTCCATCCTCCATAGTTTTCACCTTGTCCTCAAGGTGAAGTTCTGGAAAGTAATTCTCCATTTTTTGTAGAGATTCCCATGATTTTTCACACGATGGCATACCCTTCCATTTAACTAACATCTCTGCAGTCTCTCCTTCTCCTCCCCTAACAGTTAGAATCTCTTCTGGTTGCATTTCTAGCTCCTAATTTTTAGTTATACATAGAGGAAGTGGCTGCACTGTTACATCTATTTACACAATTGACTTTAATAAGGAAACGTGTGTTAGAGATATTATATTTAGTTTATTTTTATCTCTTATCTTTAGTTAGTTTGTTTATATTTCTTATTTGTATTTTGGGCTTAGCCCATATTTCTTTTATTATAAATAAAGGACCCTATGGTATATTCAATACAAGGGAGATTTCCCTTCATCTCTTTCACTATTTCATATGGTATCAAAGCTTAGGTTCTGATCCACCCTCTTCCACGGTCATAGCCTCCACAGCCGCCGCCGCCGGACCTTCGCCGGACCTCGCTGGACCTTCGCCGGAGCCTCGCCGGAACCTCGTCGGAGCCATCGCCGAAGTTCCAGAATCGACCGGCAACCACTCCATCTGAATCGCCTCCTCGCCCTCTTTCTGGATTTGTTCTCGTTGCGTCAATCGGAGGACGTTGAATTTTTAGGGTTTCCCCCTTTCCATGGCCTCTTCCTCGTCTACAACCACCTCTGCTAGTGCCTCATCTTCTTGTGCTGGTGCCACATCAATATACACCAATTATGTGAATGTACACTTGTCCATTGACAAGTTAGATGGCACGAATTATGCAACATGGGCATCCGACATCAAACTTTGGTTGAAGAGTCAAGGGTATGTAGATCACCTTACTCATAATGTGACTAGTGCTACCATAGAGGAAATTCCCGCTGGATGAAAATTGATGCCCAGCTATGCATCGTCATAAAGTCCACCATTCACTCTTCTCTGAAACAAATGTTTCAATCATATGAAACATGTTCAGAAGTATGGGCACAAGCAAAGTTATTATACATGAATGACACCCAGCGTCTTTATGGTGTTTGTCAGGATCTATTCACTGTTATTGGTCCGCGCAATCCTGGTCCCATGGCAGAATATTTGGGTAAAGTTCACGCCCTCCTTCATGATTTTATTGAGCTACTACCTCCTGCTTCCACTCCTGCTGAAGAACTGGAACAACGATTAAAGTTCTTCATGTTGTTGGCGTTATACGGACTCTCTGATGATTTCTCCCATGTCCGTGATCAGATTTTGGGTTCTTCAGTCATACCCAACTTTACTTCTACTTGTTCTGCTCTTTTGCGTATTCCGAGCAAACCAGTCATTGAGACATCTTCTCATAGTGATGATTCCTCTGTTATGCGCTTCATGGACGTCCTCCTCGATCTATAGCAATGGCTAATTCTGATCCACCTCCTCGGCCTGCAGACCATCCTACTTCATCAAATACTGTAGATAACCCTGCAGTCTTCAACGAATTTCTCAGATGGTATGAGGATCGTCAGCAATCTAGTTCCACTACATCTGCATCTGTTGCACGCACAGGTACACCTTTTGTTGGTCTGACTCACTCCCTCGGATCTTGGGTCCTTGACTCAGGCGTCACCGATCATATAACTGGTAACAAGTCCTTGTTTTCTTCCTTGTCATGTCCGGATAATTTACCCTCGGTAACAATGGCTGATGGGTCTAGAGTCTAATCTCATGGTATTGGTACTGTTCATATATTTCCGTCCATATCTATTGATCATGTACTCTATGTCCCTGGGTCTCCTTTCAATTTATTGTCCGTCAGTCGTCTAACTCATTTCCTTAATTGTGTTATTTCATTTACTAAAGATTCTGTTTGTTTGCAGGACCGGAGTTCGAAACACATGATTGGCACAGGATGTGAGTCTCATGGTCTATATCTTCTCCGCCCTTCCCCACATGTTGGCGTCATCATGGAGTCACCATCCCTTCTTCATGCTCAGTTAGGTCATCTCAGTCTTGCCAAACTGCAGTAGCTTGTTCCGAGTTTGTCGAAGTTATCCAACTTGTCATGTGAGTCTTGTCAGTTACGAAAGCATACTCGTAGTTCCTTTCCTCGTAGTGTTTCACAACGAGCGTCGTCCCCTTTTTCATTAGTTCATTCTGATATTTGGGGACCTAGTCGTGTTAAGTCCGCTTTAGGATTTAAGTATTTTGTTACTTTTATTGATGATTACTCCAAATGTACTTGGTTGTTTTTAATGAACAATCGTTCTAAGTTGTTTTCTATTTTCCAATCATTTTTTAATGAAATAAAAACACCGTTTGGGGTTTCTATTCGAACTTTACGCAGTGATAATGGCCGTGAATACCTTTCTCAACAGTTTAAACATTTTATGGCTTCTCATGTAATTCTTCACCAAAGATCCTGTGCTTATACTCCTCAACAAAATGGGGTGGCTGAGCGCAAGAATAGACACCTCATTGAAACAACTCGTACACATCTAATTCATGGCAAGTACCCTCGTGTTTTTGGGGTGATGCAGTTCTCACTGAATGTTATCTCATTAACCTTATGCCGTCTTCTGTCCTAGATAACAAAATCCCTCACTCTGTCTTATTTCCTCAAGACCCTATACATCCATTACCTCTTAAAGTTTTTGGGTCTACATGATTTGTTCATGATTTTAGTCCTGGTCTTGATAAGTTATCTCCTAGATCTCACAAATGTGTCTTCTTAGGATTTCCACGGTCACAAAAGGGCTATAAGTGTTTTTCTCCTTCCCTCAATCGTCATTTTATCTCTGCTGATGTCACTTTTGATGAATCTTCGTTTTATTTTTCACAACTATCTTCTAGTTTTGTACCTCCACCTACCACTGTTGATATTCCTATTATCTGTGATCCTTTAGACTCTCATTCCCCACAGGATGGTCCTTCAACTCCACCCCTTCAGGTTTATAGTCGCTGTAATCGTCTCCCTCATGACTCACCTCCTGTGCCGCCTCCTGTGTCTCCTCTGGCTCCAGCAAATGAGTCTGACCTGCCTATTGCTCTTCGTAAAGGTATACGCTCTACTCGTAACCCTTCCCCCGATTATACTGTTCTTAGTTACCACAGGTTATCTCCATCTTTTTACACATGTCTCTCATCCATTTCTTCTGTGTCAATTTCCAAGTCTGTGGGTGATGCCTTAACTCATCCTGGTTGGCGTCAAGCCATGCTGGAAGAATTAAGTGCTTTACAAAAAAGTGGAACTTGGGAGGTTGTCCAATTACCATCTGGAAAGTCTGTTGTTGGTTGCAGGTGAGTGTATGCTATCAAAGTTGGCCCTGATGGTACAATTGATCGTTTGAAGGCTCGACTGGTTGCCAAAGGCTACACATAGATTTTTGGTTTGGATTGTGGTGATACCTTTTCTCCAGTGGCGAAAATGACCTCGGTTTGCCTATTCATTGCCATGGCCGCCCTTCGACAATGGCCTCTTTACCAACTTGATGTCAAAAATGCTTTCCTTAATGGTGATATGCAGAAGAAATTTATATGGAGCAACCGCCCGACTTTGTTGCTCAGGGGGAGTCATCTGGATTGGTTTGTCGTCTTCGCAAATCCCTATATGGCCTAAAACAGTCTCCTCGGGCCTGGTTTGGTAAATTCAGGTGTGTTGTTCAACAATTTGGTATGTCTTGCAGTGAAGCGGATTATTCAGTGTTCTATCGCCACTCAAGTCCTGGATGTATCTACTTAATAGTGTATGTCGATGACATTGTTCTCATAGGAAGTGACTACCTTGGCATCTCTCAGATGAAACAACACCTTTATCACCATTTTCAAACCAGAGATCTTGGCAAACTCCGGTACTTTTTGGGTATTGAAGTAGCACAATCCAATGATGGTATTGTCATATCTCAGAGGAAGTATGCGTTAGANATCTTGGAGNAAANAGGGTTAATGAACTGTAAGTCTGTTGAGACACCTATGGATCCTAACATCAAGCTCCTACCAAATCAGGGGGAGCCTTTCTTAGATCCTGAACGTTACAGAAGATTAGTTGGTAAATTAAACTATCTTACTATCTTCCTGAACGTTACATTTCATTCGCAGTTAGTGTGGTGAGTCAATTCCTTAACTCCCCATGTGAAGACCATTGGGATGCAGTTGTTCGCATACTGAAGTATATTAAAAGATTACCTGGAAAAGGTTTGCTATATGGTCCTAACAATGATACAAAAATCGTTTGTTATTCAGATGCTGATTGGGTTGGTTCCCCTTCTGATAGGAGGTCTACTTCTGGATATTGTGTCTCTATTGGTGGCAACCTGATATCTTGGAAAAGTAAGAAGCAAAGTATTGTATGGCTTAAACAATTACTTAGTGAATTGAAATTTGGAGATATCACTCACATGACACTTATATGTGATAATCAAGCTGCTCTTCATATTAGCGCTAACCCTGTCTTCCATGAGAGAACCAAGCACATTGAAGTTGATTGTCATTTTATTAGAGAAAAAATCATATTCGGAGATATCAAGACTGAGTTCGTTAACTCAAGCAACCAGTTGGCAAACATATTCACTAAGTCTTTGCGAGGACCTAGAATTGACTATCTCTGTAACAAGCTTAGAACATATGATTTGTATGTTCCAGCTTGAGGAGGTGTTAGAGATATTATATTTAGTTTATATTTATCTCTTATCTTTAGTAAGTTTCTTTATATTTCTTATTTGTATTTTGGGCTTAGCCCATATTTCTTCTATTATAAATAAAGGACCCTATGTATATTCAACACAAGGGAGATTTCCCCTCATCTCTTTCACTATAAACTACATGGACCTTGCTACCTTCTGGCAACTTCAATTTATAAACTCCTCTCCCACTCTTTCATTGATCTCATAGGGCCCATAATATCTCGGACTGAACTTTTGATTAATTCTCTTGGCTAATTTTGTTAACTTATAAGGTTGAATCATCAAGTAAACCCAATCCTCAATCTTGAATTTCTCTTTTCTTCTATGCTTGTTGCTTCATGCGGTTTTGAGCTTGCAATAAGTGGTCTCTGAGTTTTAGTCAACTTCTCATTGCTCTCTTGCATCATGGAGGACACTTCTTCCAAGGGAGTAGCCGACACGTCTCCTCGCACCACAGGAGGGGGATCTTGCCCATAAAGGGCCCTGAAAGGAGTCATTTTGTAGCTTCATGGTTATTGGTGTTGTACCAAAACTCAGCCCAACTCAACCATCTATGCCAATGTCGTGATTTTGTCCCCGTCATGCATGTAAGATCAGTCCCCAAGCACCTATTCACCACCTCAGTTTGACCATTGGTTTAAGCTGAGCTAAATTTGTATGTCGTCTTCGCTAATCTTTATATGACCTAAAATAGTCTCCTAGGGCTTGGTTTGCCAAATTTAGTAGCGTGGTTCAACAATTTGGTATGGCTCGAAGTGAGACAAATCATTCAATCTTTTACCATCACTCAAGTGTTGGATGTGTCCATTTGACAGTATATACTGATGACATTGTTCTTACCGGAAGCGATCACCATGGCAATTACCTGATGAAACAACACCTTTGCTACCATTTTCAAACCAAAGATCTTGGCAAGCTCAGATACTTCTTGTATTGAGGTAACACAATCCAATGATGGTAATGTTATATCTTAAAGAAAGTATGCATTGGATATTTTGGAGGAAATTGGGTTGATGAATTCAAAGCTTGTGACACACCTATGGATCCTAATACCAAACTCCTATCAAATCAAGGGGATCCTATTTCAGATCCTGAACAGTATAGAAGATTGGTTGGGAAATTAAATTACCTTATAGTTACTCGTCCTGAAATTTCCTTTACAGTCAGTATGGTGAGCCAATTTCTCAATTTCCCATGTGAAGATCGTTGCAATGCAGTAATCCGCATATTAAAGTACATTAAAGGATATCTTGGAAAAGGTTTGTTATATGATTCTAATAACCATACAAAAGCTATTTGCTATTCAGATGCTGATTGGCAGGATTTCCTTTCGATTGAAGATCTACCTCCGAGTATCGTGTCTTCATTGGTGGTAACTTGATTTCTTGGAAGAGCAAGAAAAAAATTGTTGTGGCAAGATCTAGTGCAAAAGTAGAATATAGAGCTATGGCTTCAGCCACTTGTGAACTTGTTTGGCTTAAGCAATTTCTTAGAGAGTTACAATTTGGAGATGTCACTCAAATGACACCTATATGTGACTATTAAGCGGCTCTTGATATCATATCTAGTCCTGTCTTTCATGAAAGGACCAAACATATTGAGATTGACTGTCATTTCATTCGAGAAAAGATTGTATTTTGAGACATCAAGACTGAATTTTTTAACTATGATCAGTTAGCAGCTATTTTCACCAACAAACAAACAACAAATCTTAGAGAACGCTTTTCCCATAAAAGATCCAGTTTTTCCTTCCTACCTCAGCCTAACCAATACTGACACAAATTTTCTTCACACTCAATATAGTTGCTTGCCACACACACCCACTATATAATCCTTCTCTCTCCTTGCATTTTCCCCTTGCCAATTGTTACTTTTGTGGGCCTTGCTTCACTTCCTTACTACTACCTCACACACCAACACATAAAAGGCTTATCATGTAGAAAGCATTAAATCATTAGTAGTGAACTCATAATGGAATCATTTGGACGGTGCTTAAGTGCATGGAAACTACATGAATGCCATTGAGAAGGCAAAAGAATTATTGTGAATAAGCAAACAATAATCACCAATTGTTGCTCTAAATAGTCAAATGTAGTAATTAAATACACAAAACTAGTTTTTAATTAAAGTGACATCAAATGTCCTAGAAATTCCAAACAGCCATATGGATTTTAATTTTCAAGCTGTTGTGAGTAAAGCTAAAGATGCTTCTTATAACAAACAGAACAAAAGACACCACATATAACAAAAATGCATACATACCATAGTCCTTGCAGGATAATAAAAAGATACATTTGCAAACTGAATATGACCTGCTAACCTATGCAACTTCACACCTGCATTAGGGAATAAGCCCAATTAAACAATAGATAACTATACTTGAGTAAGGGGAGCTATAGACATACAGTTACTTGCCTTTGGCTAAGAATTGATCACTGGGCAAAAGATTAAGCAGTTGGAATATTTGTTCAGATGCTCCAATGGACTGCAGCAATGATGTTAAGCTGTTTGTCATCCTCCAAGTTGCATAAATCAACCACTCACAGTATAGTACACACTTGGTAAGTTGTTCCAGAGTTACATGACTTCTGAGAACAGACAAACCTACCAACAGCACTGCAAATATCTGCAAGTTGTAATTTCAGAAACAAAATCTTAAGTTGATATTTTTCGGTTATATAGTATCCCTTGAAAAATGGGAAAAGCATAAAAAAAGAGCAAACACCGGTAAGTTTATGAAAATCTGAAGTTCAAAAATCTTCAATAAAATACCCAAGATCATTATATTATACTCTAAAAGCTATCTGATGTAGTTCCATAAATGTTACAGGAAGTTTGTGTTTAGAATACTTGAACTATGTAAGAGAATAAAGAACTATTTTATTAATAACTATCACACCAATTACATTCTAATTGTCTCTAATTGTAATATTCAAATACCTTAAAATAAGGGAAAAAAAATATGCTTAAATAAATTTATAAGATTCTAAAGATATTTTCGCTAATTACTATGGAGATATTGAAAATACTTTTTTCCAAATAATCTTCTACTTGCAATAATCCCTCTAAAGTTTGTAAATGAAGATCAATCAATTCCAACTACTTAAAGGATCCTAAAATCTACCCTGTCAAAATTGATAAGTGAAAAATATTGGTATATTTTAACCCTATGTTTGGCTCGAATTTGAGTAGTTATCATTATTCTATGAAGTCTTTTTAACAATTTTTTCTGAACTGCATAGGAACCAAAATCTAGTTTGACACTAACCTATGAGTACCTAGACATTCCAATTTCCCTTAAGAAAAAGACTAGAAAATGTGCCACCAAGACACAATACCCACTTTAGCCAATTACATATTCTTTAAACACTTCCTTACAAATTTGAGGCATTGATAGATGGAAAATGGAAACAGACCATGGATTTGGAAACGGTGGCACTAGAAAAGAATAGTACTTGAGAATTGGTTACTTAAACAAAAGGAAAAAATCTAGTACGATACAAATGGGTATATACTACAAAATACAAGGCTAATAGATCTATTGAAAGGTACAAGACAAGGTTAGTAATCAAGGGATTCACTCAAAGTTATGGAGTGGATTACTTTGAAAATTTTGCTCCAGTTGCAAAATAGAATATAGTCAAGGTGATATCATCTCTAGCTGTTAACAATGGTCTCACTGGAACTAGGCACGTGATCTACTCGAGTCGGCAACGATGGTGGCGCGTGGCAACGTCTTTCCCGAAGCGATTTTCGATGTTGTGTTTGCCGGAGTTGGTTGCACCTTTCTACCCTATCAATGACCCCAAAGGCTATGATGGCAGCTGTAGTGGCTAGACTACGGCAGTGATGGCTACTGTTGCAACAGAAACGAAACTCCCAAGATCGGGAGCTCCGATACCATCTTGAAAAAAGAATGAATTTTATTATTTTCATTCATATCTATTACATTCTCCTTACCTCTATTTGTAACAATCTAATCTTCTAAAAAAGAGAAATAAGGAAACAATATACTAAAAAATAAACTAGAAGATCCTACAGATATTTTCTCTAATTAAGAAGATCTATAGATATTTTCTCTAATTAGGAAGATTTTCCTCCAATTACAACACAAACTACCATGTAAGATAAGGTTTGTACTCACTTATATACTATAAATTGGTCTTATCTTTAGTCAATGTAAGACTCCCAGCACAATCCTCTCATGATGGGGCATATGCATCTCGAGTGTGAAACTAGACATTAATGGTGGTCCAACAGTGGTCATGAGTGGAACAATAGATCCAACAAACAACAAACTCCATTAGAGCCTAATATCATGTTTAGGTGGACTTTAAGCCTAACTAAACCTCACAAAACCGACTTGTAAAGTGATATTTGCACTCCTTTATGTATTGTAAATTGGTCTTATATCTAATTTGTGAAGGACTTCCTACAAATGGTATGCTTTTAAGAACAATGGTACTTGGAACGTTGTTCCTTTGCCTCAAGGGAAATATGTCGTTGGTTGTCAATAGGTCTTCACAGTCAAAGTTAGTTTGGGTGACACTATTCATAGGCTTAAAGCTCATTTAGTTGCCATAGGTTATACTCAAATCTTTGGACTAGATTATGGTGATGTCTTATCTCATGTCACAGAGATAGTCTTTGTTAGATTATTGTTAATTATGGCTACTCTTCAACATTGGCCCGTCTATCACGTAGATGTCAAAAATGTCTTCCTACATGGGGGATTTTGTTGGAGGGAACTTATATGAAGCAACCTAGTGGTTTTGTTGCATAAGAGGAGTCTTCCTACATGGTTTGTCATCAATGCAAACCTTTACATAATCTTAAACGGCCTCCCAGTGCATGATTTGGTAGATTCAATGCAATAGTTCAATAGTTCGGTATGACTCAGTGTGAGGCTTATGATTCTTTGTTTAATTGTAATTTAGGGGTTGGGTGTATCTACGTTGTAGTGTATGTTGGTGACATTGTTCTTAGAGGTAACAATTACCATGACATTTGACATATGACACAACTCCTTTCTCAATATTTTCAAACAAACAACCTTGGTAAACTTAAATACCTCTTTGGAATTGAAGTAGCACAACCTAACAATGTTTCCCTGCCTCTTCCGATATCTCTTCCACCACCAATGTTTCTAACCCATCAGTCTACACCAACTATGTCAATGTGCACTTGTCCATTGATAAGTTAGATGACACTAAATATGCGACTTGAACGTCAAACACTAAACTTTGGCTTGAGAGTCAGGAGTATCTTGATCATCTTACTCCGAGTGACTGATATTGCTTCCGGTGAATTTTCCCATTGTAAGAGAGTTGATGCTCAGTTATACATTTGTCTCAAGAATACCATTCACTCTTCCTTACACACTCACCCTGACATTTCCTTTTCAATCAGTGTGCTGAGTAATTTTTCAATTCCTAATGTGAAGATTATTGAAATGCAATCATCCGCGTATTAAAGTATATTAAAAGATCTCTTAAAAACGGTTTGTTATATGGATCCAATAACCATACAAAAGTTATTTGATATTCAGAAATTGATCGGGCAGAATCTCTTTCTGATAGAAGATCTACCCCAGGGTATTGTCTCCATTGGTGGTAATTTGATTTCTTGGAAGAGCAAGCAACAAAGTGTTGTGGCAAGATCTTGTGCAGAAGCAAAATATAAACCTACGGCCTCAACCACTTGTTTGGCTTAAGCAATTGCTTAGAGAGTTGCAATGTAGAGATGTCACTCAAATGACACTTATATGTGACAATCAGGCAGTTATTCACATCAGTTATAATCCTGTCTTTCATGAAAGAACCAAGCACATTGAGACCAAATGTCATTTCTTTCAAGAGAAGATTGTATCTAGAGACATCAAAACTGAGTTCATTATTAACTTGAATGATCAATTAGCAGATATTTTCACTATGTCTTTAAGGGGATCGAGAATTGATTATATTTGTAACGAGCTTGGTATATACAATTTATATGCACCATCTTGAGGAGAAGTGTTAGATATATTTGGTTTCACGTTTATTAGGAAAGTAAACTTTTGATATTGGTAGATATTGTTTTTTTAACAATATCTTCTTTTTACCATATTTATGTTTGGTTGCCATATATACTTGTATCATTCTTCATTATAAATATATTACCCTATGTGTATTTTAGACACAAGGGAGATTAATACTATACCTAGATTTACCATATTCAATAACTATAAATACACTATCCTATGTATATTCTCTACACAAGGGATATTAACCCTATACCTAGTTTTTCTCTATATTCAATAGTTTCCAAGGCCTGATTCCTTCTACCGGCCTGTCAAATAACTGGTCTTTTCCTTATTATTCTTTAATATGTAGAAAGAAGGAATTTCAACACTCAATTACTAGTTTTGTATCTTTTAATAAGGTTAAATAAGTCAAACCTGCATAAAACGATATAAGCTGCTAAATATTAGGTCCCAAAACCCTGAAGCCATATTCTCTCGAAGAGTTATAACTGCTAAGCTTTGTAGCCACTGCTTATACCTGAATAAATATAAAATGGGTTTATGCATGTCAATATTGTTCGAACAAATATAAACGTTTACACAAAGAATCTATGATAAACTTGTGTATACAAAACCCGATTCGTCCATGCTATTTTGTGGTGGTTGGAGACAAATCCACCATCAAATTTGACATGGTTATTTTTAAATGACAGTGCCATAACTCATTTTGATAATTGCCCATTCTGATAGGCTCACGTTATTTGGTAGGCATTTGGGAGAAGGTGTTCTGAAATCCCATATCACTTGCCTCAATTCTTGGAGTGCAACTTATAAATTTTCTGAACTTTGATTAATGTCAATTGGTTCTAAGATGAAATTTGACATTTTCTTCCAGTTAAAGTTTTCCATAATTTTTCATGTTAAAGATCTTATATAACTAGAGATATGACCAAATTATTGTATATAAATAGATGCAAGTCTCATCTTATAAGTCAATTTTGAAAGATTAAGTTAGACTTAAAGGTCACTTTTTAAGATGTTATTAAAGTGTATCCTAATGACAATTGTTGGGTATATTGTGCCACCCATAAATATATGGTCTCCTGTTCGAGATGGTCAATCCTTAATGTGAAAGGGTGTCTTGAAGATTCTATATAGATTAGACATATGATAAAAATTATAATATATAAGTCAATGCAAACCTACCTTACAAACTAATTTTGTGGGATTAAGTTATACTTAAAGTCCACCTTCAAATATCATAGTTCAGAATTCAACATTTTTATATGTGCTACCTAAAAGTGTAAATAATTTTTATATGAAAATGAATACTCTCAGAACATGGAAAGAAATCTCAATTCTTCTTTGAGAAAGATTTCTATAACAATTGTAATTGAATATGTCCGAATCCCTTGATTTATGTTGCACTTAACATCTCCTTGTACAGTTTTAATTACATAATGAGGAGACTTAATTACATTTCTTAATTAGAAGGATTAATAGGCTGATAGTATATTTTTATATTTTTTGTATAAGATCATTGATCCTGAATTGTAGGGATAGATTATATCTATCATAAATTAGATTAAGTTATTATGTATGTCTATGTATTCAATTTAAGAGCAATTTATCTTCTATAAATAGGATCAGACACAGTTTTTTTTTGACATGGTATCAATGCTCTAAGCCCATGTGATCTCTTGCGCAGCCAACAGTGCTCCACATCCCTTTCTATCTTCTGCTGTATTCACAATACAACCTGTATTGACATTTCCTCCATTATCAAAACGCAAAGTTTTAGTTGATTTTCCAAATTGTGTTCTCATCATATGGTAAAACCATCAGATTTTTCTTTTTTCATGAGTAAAATCCATGTAACAAGGGTGTATTCATCAATAAAAGTGACAAACCATTTAGCATCAGATATATTAAAGTTTTATGCAGACCCCAAATTTCAAAATGAAGCAAATCAAACGGATGAGCACTCTTTGTATTATTAAAAGGATATGTGACTGCAAATCTTTATATGGACAGAAGCAATCTCTTAGGGCTTGTTTCGGAGGCATCTCCTAGGTGAAAAAACACTTCTGTCACCACTTTCAGATCAAAGATATTGACAAACTCAGATATTTCTTAGCGAGTGAGGTATCATAATCTAACAATGGTATTGTTATATCTCAAAAGAAATATGGATATCTCAAAGGAATTTCGTGGCTGCATTCATGTTGTACTTGTTGCCTAGAATCAATAATACAAGATCTATTCAGTGAGTATAGGTGGTTGCAGTGGGTTTTTCCTGGTTTCCTCTACCTAGGAACCTAACAGATACTCCCATAGTAACATCAAGTCAAAATATAGATTTCCAGCTTGAATATTCAGTAACAGAAAAAACAGAATAAAGGACCTTCCAAATTCTCGTTTTCCTGTTCCATAAGCTCGTACAGTTCTTATTGAAGAAAGTGTTTCCAGAGCAACCTGTGTAGAAAAAATATTAATAATTAAAATAAGATTCTGGGAACTGTTTCAGAAACAATATCTACTGGTATAATGTATATACGTCATTTGCACAAGCTGTGAAATCTTGGATTAACTTTGCTGCCTTTCTCTGATACCTATTTAAACAAAAAAATACATGCTTCAAAATATAAAGATGTAAATAAAACTAGAAGGGAAATATGTATGGTTAATTTAAATTTTGCAAACATTTAAGCACATTTATCACGTTAGTCAGAACACTTTTCCATCTTTAAATGCCCTAAAGAACTGTTCATTTCATACACGATTTACGGTATCTGAAGTTTAGAAGAAAATAATTTGTCTCTTATTCAGTCTCATTACATACATCTGATATATATACATACATTAATAATTTAGGAAACAAACACAACCTATTTTAGGATAAAATTCCCTGAGATTGCAGGATTTATATGCTATTAATAAAACCAACATACAACCAATATATAAAGTTATAAACAATAGGAATAAAATCTAAACTTCCCCATTCCCATCTTGGATATAAACTTCTCAAAGTTATTGCTATTCAGCTCTTGGTGAGTATGTCTTCAAGCCGTCCTTAAGTAGACTCATATGGAGTGAAAAACAAGCCACTATGAAACTTTGAAAAAATGTTTGTCCATGTTGTACTAGGTTTTAGGCTATACTAATTGCAAATTTATTTTCACAATATAACCTCATAGATTAAAGTCTTCCAACATAATCTTCAATCATAACAGTTCACATATTCCTTGAGTCATTGCCTAAAATTCTACTTTTGTTGGAAGTCTTACATCGACTAGAGATAAGACCAATTTATAATACATAAGTGGGTGTTGTTGAAAACAGAAGTAGGATGCTGGAATTAATAATTCTCTGGTTAATACTTTTGAAAGAGTACATAGGTGTTTAAAAAGAAACAAACCATTGTCTAATTAAGGTAAAAAGACTCCTCAAATAAAGTCTCCTGAAACAAACCATTGTCAGGAGATATCTACCCAATAATACCTAATCTTAATAAAAGGAAATTTGCCCAATAATTACTAATCGTAATCCCTTAATTTTAGGGATTACACATAATTTCTATATTAATTGTTATATTTATTGTAATATATTCACATATTATGACAGATACAAACCTCACCTTACAAGCTAGTTTTGGAGGATTGAGTTAGGTTTAAAATCCACTTCTTAACATGGTATCAGAGCTATGGTTAGAGTCTATCCTAGCGATATTTCTTGTTTGTTGGACATGTTCCATCCGCTATTGGGCCGTTATTGGACCACCCATTAATGTCTAGTCTCACGCTCGAGATGATGTCTATACCTCGGCGTGAGGGGGGTGTGTTGGAAGTTCCACATTGACTAGAGATAAGATTAATTTATAATATACAAGTGAGTGCAAACCTCACCTTACAAACCAGTTTTGTGGGGTTAAATTAGGCTTAAAGTTCACTTCTTAACAACTTTGACACTAAATATAACTAGGTAAAATGAGTAAAGCCCTCTGGATCATCTACTATGTAGGTAAAATGTGTCTCAACATTGTTGGTTATGTGTCTCAAGGTATTTGGTTTCTTGATTCAGGAGCAACTGATCATATGACACATTTTCGTGTGTCCTTCGACTCATGGTAAAACAAATAGAGAACTTATTACGATTGTGAATGGTCAGGGTATACCTATATGCGACTCTGGGAATATAATTTTGGACTCATCTATTGTATTAAAGAATGTTTTTCATGTTCCACAATTAGCCAATAGTCTTATCTCTATGAGAAAACTCAAATGATTTAAATTATTCAGTAACATTTTTCTCAACTTATTGTGTTTTCTAGGACCTTGCCACAGGGAAGACGACTGCTAAGGAGCAAAGTGGGTTGTATCTATTGGAGGCTGATGACCAAAGCAAAACAAAAATCATGAGTCAACAAGTTGCAACTGAGACGTGGCAAATTCCCAAATATACATCATAAAAGGCTTGGACATCCTTCATTCAATCTTATCAAGTCCTTATTTCCCCATTTGTTTACCAAGGAGTCAGTTGAGTCTTTTAATTGTGATATTTGTCAGTTGTCAAAACATCATCGTGCCTCTTATCCTATTAGTAATAAAAAAAGTACTTCTCCATTTGATTTAATTCACTTTGACGTTTAGGGACATATTGTAGAATTTATTTTTAGAGTCAAATGGTTCATTACCTTTATTGACGATTATATCCATGTTACGTAGACATACCTTATGAAATAAATCAGAAGTTTTCCAAATCTTTGTTAATTTTTTTCATCTTGTCCAAAATTGGGTTAAATCAAAAGTTTTCCAAATCTTTGTTAATTTCTATGACCATACAATTCTTTTGAAGTGAAAGGCATACCTCCTGAAGAAAGCATTGTATGGTCTTATGCAATCCCCTAGAGCATGGTTTGGAAGATTTACATAAGCAATGGTTTCCTTAGGATACAGACAAAGCCAAGGAGATCATAGTCTATTCATAAAGCACTCTTCTACAGGTAAACTCACTCTATTACTTGTCTGTGTGGATGATATGATTATTAAGGGAGATGATGAAACAGAAAAGTTGGCATTAAAAGATAAATTGACAGCTCAATTTGAAATGAAAGACCTAGGAAAACTCAAATATTTTCTTGGAATAGAGGTTGTCTACTCCAAGAACGGAATTTTCATCTTCCAAAGGAAATATGTACTTGATCTCCCCAAAGAAACAGAAAAGTTGGGATGTAGAACCTCAACAATTCCTATAGAACAAAATCACAAAATTGGATGTGAAGAAAGTGCTCCGTAGAGAAGACCCAATATCAAAGATTGGTAGGAAAATTGATTTATCTATCACACAAAAGACCAGACATTGCTTATGCAGTTAGTGTTGTGAGCCAATTTATGCATGATCCAAGAGAGAGACACATGCACGCAGTTGACAAAATTCTCCAATACTTGAAGTCAAGTCCAGGAAAGGGGCTATTATTCAAAAGGGAAGACACATTGACTATGAAGATATATATTGATGCTGACTATGCAGGTTCTATTACTGACAGAAAATCTACTTCTTGATATTCAGTGTTTCTTGGAGATAGTCTGGTAACATGGAGAAGCAAAAAGCAAGATAGAGTATCTCGTTCTAGTGCAAAAGCTGAATTTCAAGCTCTTGCTCAAGGAATGTGTGAAGGACTCTGGATGAAATCATTTTGGATGATCTTAAAGTCAAAGTGGAGAACTCGGTGCAACTACACTATGACAATAAGTCTGCCATGAGCATAGCTCATAATCGAGTACAGCATGACAAAACCAAACACATTGAGATTGACAAACATTTCATCAAAGATAATCTTGACAGAGGCTTTGTGATTACAACTCATGTTTCTACAGAACTTCAAATAGCAGATATTTTTACAAAAGGGCTTCCTCCGAATAGATTTCAAGATCTTGTAGGCAAGTTGGGAATGATTGATATTCATTTACCAACTTGAGGGGGAGTGTTGTATTTAGAGAAGATATCTTTAAAATCTTCCTAATTAGAGAAAATAGATATACAATCTTCTATTTTATTTATTTCATTTTGTATTTCCTAGTTTCCCTAATTCCCTTTTTAGGAGAATTAGATTATTACAAATAGAGTATATGAGAATGTATTTTCGATTTATTCTGAATAATAAATTTCAGTCTTATTTTTCTACTCATTTAAGATAATTTTTTCCATTGAATCTATAAGTTGAATGAACATTATGCAATTCTCCCGTACTCTGGAACTTGTCTACATTTTCCATTTCAGCCATTACAAAAATGTGTAATTAAGGCAAAGAAACAAAGACTGATGATGAGTGTTTCAGATCATACAGGAATGAAGGCTGCAACAAAACTCTAGGGTTGGGCATCAATGAAGGCTGTGATGAAACTCTAGGGTAAGGCGGTAATGAAGGCTACAATCAAATCACACGATCAAAGGCTCCCAAGGATCAAGAACTCTGATACCATCTTAAATTTAGGAGAGAGAATATATTTTTTATTATTTGTCTCCTTACATGCATTGGATATATATATATACAAGAGCTTATTGAATGAGCAGCCTATTCTACGAAAAAAATTCCTAAAATAGTGGGATTGTTATTCTAGTAATAATAGCAAGATACAAAGAATATAACAAATTAAATACATGGGAATAATATCTAAAGTTTCCTAAAGTATATTTTGATAGAGTCTGTTCAGGGTATATAGTTTAGATTTTCACACACTTTTAGGGAGGGAAATAGATGTGCAAATAGCTTAGTTGCTTACGGTCTTAGTACTTTAGTTTTTACTTGGTGAGATGGATAGCCTCCTTGTGTTGTCTCTGACTTTTGTACAAATAGATGGGGCATCCCACATTACTCATTGTCTTAGTGGGTTTTGATTTGGTCCCACCACCTTTGTATTTCTTTTTTCTTTTAATTGTATTAAGAGTTCTGCAGAAGATTAGTACAAAGTATAGTGCTAACTTAGTTAGGATTGCAAGCCATATATTGTGATGTGATAGCATTCTTTCTATTGATTAAAAAAACTATGTACGTGTATATCTGTAAAAATAAATATAATGAAAGAAAAAATTTGAAACTTCGAGAGAAATTTAATAAAGCTCAATGTTTTATGCATACAAAAGTAATTTCATTATTATGATTGAAAAATGGATACAAACAGATAGTGTTAGGATATAGGATGATAGCATTGTTCTTTTGCTTGCTGTGTGTGTGAGTGGGTTGTCTCAGTTAGGTTTCATACTCAGATGCCTAACATATAGGAAGACAGGAGATCTTATTAAAAAAATACAAAAACTAAAGAGAACCAGAAGACGTAAGAAAATAGTGAAGCAAAGCTATGGGTTTAACATAAAGGGGAAGATGTTACCGATGCTTACTGGCCATAAACGATGAAAATTGCAGATAAAATACAACAAATCACCAAGGCAGATAATGCTAGAGGCCAAGATAAAACCATCAAATTAAGTATTGCTCCAGTTCCCTAGATATAAAATAGAGGGACAGTTAATACCAAATGGAAAGATAAAGTCATTAAACTAAAATAACAGATTAATATGTAATGTTAGAATTAAAACCTGACAAGTGTTGCGTAATATGAGCTGAAGATCATTTCCTATCACATGGGATAACCGTTGACAATCTGCTGTGAGCCTGCTTGTCAAGTCACCAACTCTTTCTTTATCAAAGTAGGAGATGTCCTACATCACGATAATAACAAACATAGGTCATAGACTAACTAGAGGAAAAGAAAGAAATAGTAAAATAATACAAATAAATAACCAAAAAAAAATCTAATTAACACCCACTAGTGTTGTATATTTTCACTTAGTAAAATACGTACCTGAAAAAGAATTGTTGCATATAAGTTTTCTCGTAGATGCTTTACCTGAAAAATTATGCATGGAACGGTGACCGATGCACTTAATCTTAAACAACAATGGTACTTTAAAGAAAAAAGAACAACATTGGAGTGGGAAAATGATCTACAATAGCAATAAGAACAAGAAAAAGAGGGTATCCCAAGCAATTATATGTATGGAATAAAAATTCAGTTAAAGTAGAAAGTTGAAGTTATAGTAAAGAAATAGGGAACACAGTGTTGAAAGTCTCACATCGACTAGAGTTAAGATCAATTTATAATATATAAGTAGATGCAAACCTTACCTTACAAGTCAGTTTTGTGGGGTTGAGTTAGGCTTAAAGTCAACTTCCTAACATGGTATTAAAGTCAGAGCCGATCCTAGCGATATTTGTTGTTTGTTGGACATGTTTCACCCACTATCGGGCCGTTATCGGACCACCCATTAATGTCTAATCTCACCACCCATTAATGTCTAGTCTCACGCTCGAGATGTATATACCTCGACATGAGGGGGGTGTTGGAAGTCCCACATCGACTAGAAATAGGGCTAATATATATATATATATATAAGTGGAAGCAAACTTCACCTTACAAGTTGGTTTTGTGGGGTTGAGTTGGGCTTAAAGTCCACTTCTTAACACACAAAAATTGAATTGATTAATAAAAAGGGCAATGGAGAATTCTCGAGTGGGATGCCTTAATGAAATGTCAGAGCAAGAGAGTTATAGATAACAAAAAGTTGTTAATTGTGGCATCTAGTAGTTTAACCATTCATTATTAAGCCTTTTGTCTTGCTTGCCCCAACTGGCTTGAAATTTTTCCTCAAAAGAATTCATGAGAAAAACCCACACAAGAAAGTAAAAGGAGTCCCAATTCATAAAGTTACAATCAAAAGAAAGCCAAGAAAAAAAAACAAAAAAATCCTTTAGTTAAAACCTCCGAAACTTATGCACAAAAGGGGAGATTAAAAACAAAGTTCAAAATAACTCTCCTTTGACCTCCAAAACTAAGCCTAACTTAAATGTTAATGAAAACCAGTTAAGCCGTTGATAAAGATAAGGATGGAGAAGGGCCTAATAGGCATATTCATAAAGTCTATGAAAGAAGGAAGTGGAAACCCATTACGTGTGGACCACGAGATCATTTACAATGATTGGTTGCAACAGTTTTCCATAGAGGGAAGAGAGAGAGTGAGAGAGGAGGTGTTAGGCTTCTTTAGTCAAAAAGTCTAACCATCACTCAAAACAGCTCACACACACTCACCAGATTTCTAGAAACAGAACTGTATTATTGTTGTAAACAAAGAATAAAAGAATAGGAGAGCACTCCCTCCTTCAAGAGTTTCCTCTTCACAAAGAGCCAAAGCTCAATCTACAAAATTATCCAAAAAGTACCTTGACACAAGACCTCCCTGCCTTCTTATAAAGGCCCCCCTAACCAACTAACCAAATAACCAACTAACAACTAATTCCTAATTTATTTCCTTTTATTCTGCACACATTATATCCTAACAATAATTTGTGAAATCCTCAAATTCACATCTCTAACTTCATCAGTTCTTGTAGCAACAACACTTTTGGCAGTTACTGCTCCCTTTTTTCCAACAAAACTAGATTTAACAGTAGAACTAAAGAATGGCTGAAATCGAAAAACTTTCTTCAACCACATATCATTACTAAATCCAGTTCCAGGAAAATTAAATGAAGATCCAACCACATTTGAATTGCCATCTACTTTCAAATTCTCACTTAAATTGCCACACTCCCAATCTGTGTTACTGCTGCCCAACTCTCACATAGCATGCTTCTCATGTTCCCTTCAACTATCCTTAGTAGTGTTGTTGCCAGATTTTTCCAAGAAAGGTTCTTGGATTTTTGTTGCCAGGTCTTGAACCCTTGGACTGCATTTTCTTCCATATTATTGATTGTTGGGTGAACCTTTGTTGATCCTTTGATGTTCTGAACTTCAAAAACATTTGTTGCCCTTGTTGTTTGACCCTGGGTGCCATTCCCTTCAATTGTGGACAACTCCACTCCTTCAACCCACGGGACAAGTGGTTCTTTATCTAGTTTACTGCCGTGTGGCCCTCTTTATCTTGTTTACTGCAGAGAATTTCTTTCCATTCTTGATATCTTGCAACAGGTCCTCTCTTGCCCTGTAAACAAACTCAACTGTGTTGCTTTTTTACTCCGCTGCCTTACCCCCAGGCCTCAACAATTTTTCCCCTTTCTTTACTGTTTTGACATTCCCACCACAACCTACTACTTTATCTCCACTAAAAACAACTTTTGCAGCTTTACTTGGAGAAACAAGAGTCACAACCTCCCCATCATGGTCTTCACCTGTTGCATTTTCCGTACCAAAATTTGTCACGTTGTCCACCCTTACAGCAACAACTTCTGCAACTTTCTCAGCCACTGCCACACCAATGTCTCCATCACCCTTTTCGTCATTGCCTTCTTCACATATCTTTTCTTCCCTTGTCTCTTGCCCTTTAATTCTTGCAAAGCAATCAGCACTTAAAACAACAGTTTCTGACCTTCTACTCCTTGATGTGATGGTAAAAATATCCCCCTCACAGTATTGGACAACCCCTTCCTTTGCGNTGTTATTTGTTTCTCCTCCATCTAAAAGTTTCTTGGCTTTCTTGATGTCCANCATACTACCTTGCACAACATCCTTACCTGTTTCTCCCTCTTTCTTTCCCTTACCGTCAGATTCCTTACTTCTTTTTGGGCCCATTCTGTGATTATTGGATTTCTGCAGCATTTCTTTTATTTCTTGGATACTTCTTCTCAATTCTTGGATGTTTCTTCTCTCTTCTGCTAGCACCCTTTTTTGTTCGCTGGCCCACCTCTTCANAGAATCCATCCTTCCCTCCAGGGCATTAATTCTTCCATCAATTCTTCCCTCCATTGCACCTTTCGCTCCTCCAAACAGATTCGACAGTTCTCCCTTGATGATCTGGCAGCTTCTTGATCCTTCACCCCCACTTTGATCCGGCGGNTCGGACCAATTTGTTAGACTTCTTTAGTCAAGAAGTCTAACTATCACTCAAAACAGCACACACTCACTCACCAGATTTCTAGAAACAGAATTGTATTATTGTTGTAACCAAAGAATACAAGAATAGGAGAGCACTCCCTCCTTCAAGGGTTTCCCCTTCACAAAGAGCCAAAGTTCAATCTACAAAGTTATCCAAAAAGTACCCTAACACAAGACCTCCCTGCCTTCTTATACAGGCCCCCCTAACCAACTAACCAAATAACCAACTAACAACTAATTCTTATTCTATTTCCTTTTATTCTGCACACATTATATCCTAACAGGAGGTGTGAGAGTGT
>NW_014543816.1:0-2302 GCF_000741045.1 Vigna radiata var. radiata | reverse complement strand
TCTTTTTACACCATTGTCATACCAAGGACATTTGTGAAAAGGCTAACATCCTTACCCGATAGTGTAACCATGCAAAAAATGAAAAGTAATGAATCAATGTATTAAGCCCATATCTTATGACCATTCTAGGAGTCATCAAGGAGCTTAGGAGATAATGGACCAATAGAGGAGTTAATTTACCCATGGTCCAGGGAGGGAACAATGAGCAGAATGTTGAGCTGGAAANGAAAAAGAAATCTGGAATCCTAACCATATCGGGGTGGAAGAGGAATGGGCAAAAACACTATACAAAGTGGCTGCANTGTGTTGAACATCCTGAGGCTAGGGTTGGTTGTTTCTATGTTTATTTCCTTCTTGTTGTTTTAACATTATTACACCAGAACAGTCTACTCTCAACAATCTGCTCTTGACAGTCTAATCATAATCTTCTAGTAGAATCTCAATAAGAAATGTAATTTCATATCTTCTTATCATAATAAATAGTATTCAGTTTTGATGAACTGATGATTTCATTAATTGTATTAATCGAACAAAAGATAATCTACCTACAATGATTCATAGNAATAGTAGAGGCATGATAAGGAGTAAAGAAAAATGCCCTGCATATGAAACTTGACCCATCCGAAAATGTTAATTGAGATTTGAGAAAGGGNTGAGATCAAGACTTACCAAGGTTACATTCAAAATTCCAAAGCAGCCACTTCGTAGGCCACTGAAATTCAAAATGGGAGAACACAATTATGACCCACTCCATCTTAATACTAAAACAAATGTCAAAAAGCTCATATCAAGAATAGGCAATAAATTGAGTCAAAGTGTTCCTTGATAGGACAGTGACAGAATAAGCATATAGAAAAAAACATTAGGCACTTTGAACAAGGTTTACTAANAATTAGGTAATGTGTTTTAAAAGTTCAGATATCTCGCCTCTTATTTTTACTATTAGTGGCCCTAGTTANTCAGAACAAGCACCCTAATTATTTTAGGGTGAGTTAAGTCGGTACTCTAGCACCTTGGATAATCAGTTTACTAATCATTGTAGAGATATCAGGAAGAGTGACTAAAAACAAAGGTTACAAAGAAACAAAGCTCTATAAGAATCACCTGCATATCCCTGAAGTTAAGCACAAAAGAANTAAAAACAGTGCATTCCTAGAGAACGCCACAGTCTCACCACTCTGTGCTGAAAATATTGATGCTGCCAATATACTTGGTATGGAGATCTCTGAAAGCTGCAGCAGCAGAATAAATATTTAGAATTAACATAGACTGGGTGAAAAATATAAAAATCATGAAGCTACAGTGCTGCACGTATATCAAGTTGCACCACTTATTTTAGGACNGTAGTGCCTTTACCATCTCTTCATAAAATAAAAGTTAACAAACTATAAGAAACATAACTCAAATGGTACTGAGTATTTCCGGGGATAACAGCCAGCTTGCTTGATTATGATATCACATTATCTAAACAACTGTGCTTGAACTTTAGCCTACCATCCCACCTTGCATGAGGTCATAGATCTTAAAAGAAGTGGCAACCAAGTGCACTAAGATCTTAGATTTGAGAGGCTGTTTCTAGAGTGGCCTTTGTAATTAGGTCTTAGATCTTCACAATAAAAATAAAAAATAAAAATAAAAAAAGAGTTATGTAGCAAATAACCAAGTTGAGGAGTTTAATTTTGGTGGACCATCTATCCCTCGATCATGCAATGAAAAACACTAAGATTGAACTTTTAGTTAGCTAATAATGTCAAGGTCAAACTCTTTTATTGAAATGCATGGAAACACGTGATCAGTGATACAGTAATTTATTCCACGTACTCGACTATAGAACTCCATTGAAACAAAAAGGGAGAACAAATATTGAAAAACAAAGGAATATGAATCTAATTAGAATACACGGACAATGTAAAGGTATTTTATATGATAAATCCATTGATTTAATAGTAATCACTTTAATTGGTTGACACTTCACAGNATAAATTTTCTTTCCAAGACAGTACATGAATATTAAACTCGTGAAATATATAACATTTCACAGACAACATTGNAGTGCAGAACAACAAACGCTATCCAAATTTAACCTGCCAGACTTCTATAAAAGAAAAACACNATTAAATATATAATCTGGTCACTAATAGATATATACTCGTATTACTTTGGTTCCACAAAATTGATTAACCGGTTAAGAAGTTCACAGTAGCATCAAAATCATCAACTTGTTAACATCCCTGAGAACGAATTTATATATAGCAGTTAGAGCTACAGGAATATTAGCAACTTCTCCGGTAACTAAATTGTG
>NW_014543815.1:394448-396421 GCF_000741045.1 Vigna radiata var. radiata | reverse complement strand
ATGTATTTGAGTGGGGTGGCTACTGCTAGTGATTCTTTAATGATATTTATTTGCCATTGCGTTTCTTGTTTGTTACATGTACTATGGTATCCTCACGATATGCCATCGCTTCTCATACTGGTGAGGGGTTCTTCAACCATATATTATATGTTTATCGCAAAAAGTTTTGAAGAAAGATTCCTTTCTATTTTTTGTGTGGTTTGTAATAACATTAGTCTTTACTATATGTTACACATGCCGGATCTCGGCTACTTCCTATACGGGCTTTTACTCATCGTATTCACAGTTTTGCTTCTTTATTTGTTATTGAAGAATGATGATTTGTTATTGTTGTTAATATTCATTGTGGTGCTCCTCTCCCGAATCTTCTTTAATCATAAAATGGGTGAATGGGGATTTGGTCTGGTGAATTGCTAATTCTTAGACTATATTTTATATTCTTCTCTATTCAAAATGAATCTATCTATAACAAAGCTAGAATAGAACCACTCAGATATTTGATACCTTTGTTTTATATAGCTTTTTTGAATGTAGATAAATGTAGATAAATGTCACTAGAATATAGACTTCAATAAACACTTCATAAAACATTGTCGACACTAGGTCACAATTTTTTTTCCTTGCATTGCCATTTATCAAATATAAACATAACAGATTTGAACCATCTTCACTTTCTCACGGGAGAACTCAACAGATTTTTTAGGCTGATTTATCGCCACAATTTCAAGTACACGTTCTGGGATATTTTGATCAGAGACAGTTTCTTGTTTGGGATTAATGCATTGTTTAAGAGCTTGTTCATCATGTTTGGGTACGCATGTGGAGGCATAGTTTCGTGCTTGACTGTGTTGCACATACTCTTCATAGAGATCTTGTTTTTTTTTGGATGAAGAGAATGCTTCGTAGTCAGCAGCAATGATGAGAATGAGGGTGTTGGACATGAGTTTAGGGAAGTAACAGGAATGGTGAAGCTTGCTGAGGCTTACTTTAGAGTGTGTATAAATTGAGGTTTGGTGGGAGTTCAAATGAGTTATGTAGAACTTATATATATATATATATATATATATATATATAATGTATGATTATGATGATTAAGTATCAAATGATTAATCCCTTTTGAGAATTTATTTCAAATATATATATAAGCCTAAGTTTTCTAGCATGCATTTTTAAAGCTACCCATTTCAATACCCTGATGCTAAAATAACAATACATATATGGCATAAAATTGTGATTAATTAAGCCCTGTACCTAATCTAATATTAACCATAAAATTCCCCAAAAATTTATCATATTTCCTTAAAATAATCATTATACTAATATTATTGTTAAACCACAAAATATATTTCAAGATTTATTCTCCTAAAGCTTCATGCGTTAAAGGGAAAACACTTTTAATCCCTAAACTCACCATTAGCCTTCATACCAGCTGCGCTTATTTTTCTTTCAACAGTACTAGGTTATAATACACAATAAAGAACTTAAAGAAACATGGCAACTATGAGACACAAACCACACGACCCATTCAAAGATTAAGAAAATTATATTAAACAATGCATAAAAGTTAAAACCATAATGGCTGCACCATAAATATGTATAGATATATTCCAAAAGAATAACTGAACAAAATAAACAAATGAAATATAAGAGATTCAAACTATACCATTCTGTTTTTTTTTTCTTTTTGTTTTAATTATAACTTGTGTTCCATCAATTATATGATGTAGATTATTTATAGTTATTGAATTCTTTTAACTAATTTGATTTTTTTCACAATAAGTAGATAAAGGAATTGGGATCAAATGTTAATAACATTCCTCGTCAAGAATTATGGAAGCATGGTCGTGTGAATAAAAGCGGTGTAATTGAAAACAAAGAAACTCAGCAAGTTTGGGACAAATGTGTAAGTAATATGTTTTCATATTAAATTTGTGTGTGTGAAATGAGAATAAATGTGATATATTTGGTTCTTG
>NW_014543815.1:385819-392138 GCF_000741045.1 Vigna radiata var. radiata | reverse complement strand
TGATCTTTATTCTTATAATTAATTTGTAGTAAAATTTCATTAACTAATTCTACGTTATTTTTCTTTCTTGCAGTATTTTTCTAGTTGCAGATGCCAACATTATCATGAAACTCAAATCATTGAAGTTAGGGAAAATTGGTGTTTACATGTAATTAGTACATGTATATAGGTTATGTTATGATTGTATATATTATCTTATAAAGCAATGTCATGCCTAGACTTAATGATTAAATTTTGAAATATTGGATCATTAATTTTTATTGATATTAATGAACATTCTTTTTGAGCCATGTCATATTTTTGTCAATATTTTATATTTTTTGTATATAATANAACCAATATATAATGTGGGTTGGTGTATAATAGAACCAATATTTTATATTTTATTTTAAAATTAATTATTTTTTTTTAAAATTTCAACCAAAATAGATAGCGTTTTTTTAAAGAAGCGCTATCTATTCTCATCCCCTAATAGATAGCGCTTTTTTAAAGAAACGCTATCTATTCTCATCTCCTAATAGATAGCGCTTCTTTAAAAAAGCGCTATCTATTGTCAACCACCAATAGATAGCGCTTCTTTAAAAAAGCGCTATCTATTGCCAACCACCAATAGATAGCGCTTTTTTTTAAAGCGCTATCTATTAATAGATAGCGCTGACATAGATAGCGCTTAAAAAGCGCTATCTATGATGAAAAAAAGCGCTATCTATGCACTTTTTTGTAGTAGTGACTCTTCTTTTCTTCATTTTTCTTCCTCTATCTTGAGTCTAAGACCTTCACCTTCAACTCCATTCTTCACTTTCATCAAAATTTCTGCAAAACAATGCAAAACAAGCATAATACCTCTAAAAACAACTTTTGACTCTCAACTGATTCATTTATTGAGTTTTGCTGGATTCTAAGCTCATTCTAAGCCTTAAAAGGTGTAATTTGGTCTAAAATGATATATGAAAAGAACTGTTTTTCAACCTTTATCAGTAGCATCAGATCTTCCGTGGTTGCTTGGGCATAATTTCCTCCTCTGGCCATGAAAATGTAAGCAATGGTGTAGATTGCCATTCTCTCGTCTTTCTTCATGCCACCAGTTTTGTAGTTAGAGTTGACCTGAAGATCATCTGCATTTCTCAGACATTGTTGGTATTCATTTAGCTTGTTAAACCCACCTATTCCAAGATGACATTTATTACCACCGATTCTCAATTCACCGACCTTTTTCAAACATCATGAGTTAGTTTGTGTCAATTCCTTTAACACGAGAACAGAGGATGTCATCAACAATCTTTAGATTGCAGTAGAAGACTTTCACCAAGTCTGGATACCACGGACTTGCCATTTCAACAAAGTGCTTCAAACCCTGATTCTTAATCCATTTCTGAAACTGAAATCCTTCATTCCTAAAGAAATTTGGCTTAAGAAACTTAGCATCATCGTTACCAAAGTTCTTCTTTTCCAGCAGTAAAGAAATTTCGACTGAGCATCATTGTCGCTGATCCAAACGTTTAAGTCATACATCCTTCTGGAGCTTCTTGAGGCGAAAGACTTAACCCTTCCTCTTGGTGTAGAGCTTGACGCCATTTCGTTTTGAAGATCATTACATATTCTCGTAGGCAAGATGATAATAGTGAATGACTTGATCAGCAAGAACAGATACAGTGATTTCTGATCTTTCAAGAGTTCAGCGAATTTATATTGAGTTAATAAATTGGAGGGAATGCAAAATTTCCACTTTCGCGCCAAGATGAAAATTTCAAATTTCAGATTAACCAGAACATTTAATTTCATAGTCGAATACATTAATATATCAGTCGACTATGACTTGTTGAAATTCACTTTTAAACAGATTAAGTCATTTAACCAATTAAGCACACAATACAAACAATCACTCAGCAACAATCAATCAATGTGTGCATGATGCAGCAGATAGATACAAAATTACCAGTTGTAGACATTCAAGGTGTTTGATATAATCCACGGTTAATTCATCCTTGAGAACAGTTCTGTATCAGCTGCATAACCTGCAAAACACTTAAGTTTTGGTTGTTGGTACCCATTTAATTTTGGGTCCTTGATTGTTAGTTCTTGTCACATGTTCCTTTGGTATCCATATGTATAATCCTTGAAGAACAACAACATTTTTGTAGTAGCAATTTCTAACAGTGTGACCAACAGGGTTACAATGAAAACATGCATTTCTGACAGGTTTTCTTAATTCATTCAGCTTCCTAGCATTGGTTTTATTAGAGTAACCATAAAATCCAATTCCTTGCCTATTTTTACTTCTGCTAGATGAATTCAGTACAACATCTAAATTGTCACTAGCTTGAGCAAACTTAGCTAGCTTGCTAGTTAAGTAATCAATCCTTTCAATATGTGTAGGACAATTTTCACAAACTTTTTCAATAGTAACAGTTTTAATCTCAACATTTCTAGCACACAATAAGGCTTCATTTAGCTCTTTTTCTAATCTTTTATTTTCAGTAACAAGGTTATTTATTCTATATTCATAATCTCTTTTTTTAGAGTTTAGTCGATTAACCTTGTATTCCAGTCGCATTGCTTCAACATGTAGTTCTTTGTATGTCTCAATCAACTGCTGATATTTCTCCTCTATAGGAAACTTCTCAAATTCTTCATCATTGTCACAATCACTCTTTGCAGTTCCAGCCATGTGACAAATGTTAGATTTCTCCTCTTGGTCAGCATCTTCATCACTTGAGCTTTCTGAATCCGTGTTTTCCCAAGCAATGTAGGCTCCTTTCTTTTTCATGTTTCTGCTTTGAGGAAATCTTTTCTTCCCTTTTTGCTTTGGCTGTAACTTAGGGCATTCGGGCTTGATGTGGCCTTCTTTTCCACATTCATAGCATTGGACAGTGTTTGTGCTGAAGCTCTTCTTTTCGCTTTGACCTGCATGGTTAGACAGTTGACTATCATTTTGTATAAGTGGACTAAATTTTCTTACCATCAAGGTCATCAATTCTTTGTCGTCCATCTCTGCTTCTATGATGTTCTTGCTTGCAGCTTCCAGAGATATGGACTTCTTTTCTTCAATCTCCTCTTCATCCTTCAGTCTACCAAGTTCTGATTCATGTTCCCGTAACTTGCCAAACAAGGTAGCCATATTCATTGTTGTAAGATCTTTGGATTCAGAGATTGCAGTGACTTTTGGTTGCCAATTCCTGTTCAGACTTTTCAGAATCTTTATGTTGGTCTCTTCTTTGTCAAAAACTTTGCCAAGAGCCATCAGGTGGTTTACGATATGAGTGAACTGTTTCTGGACATCATAGATGCTTTCACCAGCTTTCATTATGAACAACTCATATTCTTGAATTAAAGAATTCTTCTTGGCTCTTGACTTCATTTGTACCTTCATGTGTTACCTCTAGAACATCCCACATTTCCTTTGCAGACTTGCATTGGGATATCTTGAAAAATTCATCAATAGTTAGTGCAGAGGCAATAATATTCCTAGCTTTAACATCATACTGAGCTTTTCTATTTTCATCTGCAGTCCACTCAGTAAAAGGTTTCAAAACAGTTTTACTATCAACAATTTTTGTAGGTACAAATGGACCATTTAAAGTAGCATCCAAAATTTCTTTATCTTGCGATTCAAGAAAGATCTGCATGCGAATTTTCCAAAAAGGGTCATTTTCACCAGCAAACAGAGGTGGTCTGTTTGTTGAAGCACCTTCACCAAAAGTTTGAAAATTTGAAGCCATCCCCAGGTTTTACAGTCGAATAGAATAAAAACAGAGTCAACTGAATTTTCAAATATCTTATGAAAACCAGCTCTGATACCAATTGTTATTAAACCAAGAGGGGGGGGTGAATTGGTGTTGATTCAAAATTAAAATCTTTTTGCAATCTTGGTATGAAAAATTCAAAGCTTTTTATTTTTCCTTGAAATGCAGGTTATTTAAAATGTAATGCAGCGGAAAAACGCAATTGACTGCCTAGCAGATATAGTCGACTGGAAAATAAAGAGTGTAGGGATCAGAAAATTCAAACACTGTGTTTATACTGGTTCAGCCAACAATGCCTATATTCAGTGTCCTTCCAACCAGGAAGCAAATGCACTATAATGGTTGCGGTTTTTACAACAAGGAATTTATAGAAGCACCACACAAAAATATAAATCTCCTCTCTAACCTAAAAGCAAATATAGCTTCACACACAAAACTAGAATTGCAGCAAGAATCCCCTCTCCTGCAATCTTCACGCACGTCGAACAATCCTCAACGTGTCACCAGCACTCTTCACAGGATGCCAAGCCTATCACAACAAACTTCACAGGTTGCCAAGCCTATCACAACAAACTTCACAGGTTGCCAAGCCTATCACAGCAAACTTCACAGGTTGCCAAGCCTACAGTCAAAAACCAACAGTCTTTCGTAGGATGCCAAGCCTATCAAGATCAACCCAGAAGCACCTTTTTGTGCGGATATTGATCAAACAGTGAGAACGATGCCTTCTCCTTCTAAATTTCTCTCAAGCAAGATCACCACCGTCTTCTTGGAGAATTCTTGGAGCTTCTAACGAATTCAATCTGATACAAGAAAGTGAAAATGTTAAATCACAAAAGTCACAGAACAATCCGCGTTCTGTCTATTTATAGTTTTCTGTTTCATTAGAATGATTCATAGTCGAATAGCCTACTAATGAAGTCAACTGTATTAAAACAGTTATAACAGACAATCAACATAAAGGCTCCTCAGTCAACAGAATCAAGACTCATTTATTACAGTTGACCAAGTCATACAGTTTTAACTAACTTTTGAAAATATAGTCGTTGGAGCTTGTAGGCTTAACACAATTTCAAACAGAACAACAACACAGTCAAATATGCTTATCACAATGTCGACTGACACATGAAAAAACACTTTGAAATTCTTTTCATCTCAAAATCTCACACAACACATGTTCACAAAATCTGTACAAAGATTTTAGCATAGTTAAATCCATCAACAGTGTATTCGACTGGACTATAACTTTGTCACAACACATATAAGTTCAAAAGGTGCCTGTGATATTTTCTTTCAGAAATGTGTAATGATTAAAAACATTTACCTCACATTTCAATACAAGCATGTTCCACAAGAGTGAAACACTTGCTTGGTGAGAATTGTTGAAATCCATGTTTACATCTATGTTTAGTGGATTGATCATTCATGAATAAAAACATCTGTTGGGAAATATTTGATTATGTGAACTAAATTGGATTGAAAGCATGCATACATCTTGATAGGATTCCACTGATAATCTGAATTGAATAATAACTTGTCATGAGAAGAATGAGTTTTGAAGATATTGAACTATTTAATGAAGAAGTGAAAAAGCCAAGTTTTGTCTTGTTTGCTTGAGGACAATCAAAGTTCTAAGTTTGGAGTTGTGATAACGGTCTAAAAACTGTTATTTTCATACTTAAATATGATATCAAAACACACCCTTTATGGCTTAGAATGAGCTTAAAATCAAGTAAAACACTTAGTTGAGTCGTGAGATAGTCAAAAGTTGGTTTTAGAGATATTATGCTTGTTTTTGTATTATTTTGTAGGGTTTTGATGAGAATTGAAGATGAAAGTGAATTAGGACGGACTTAGACTCAAGAAAGAGGAAGAAAAATGAAGAAAAGAATAGTCTAAGAACCGCTCAGCGGCCAGAATCAGCGCTGAGCGGTCAGAGCAGCTAAGAGGCAAACCGCTCAGCAGTAAAACTGATCGCTGAGCGGTAGCGCGACAAAGAGGCAAACCGCTGAGGGGTCCACTTAGGCGCTGAGCGGTTATCTGTTTTTATTTGGCTTAGATTCTGTTATCTTTTTGGTCTATAAATAGACCCAGTGTGATTCAAATTGTAATCTTTTGGCCAGCAGAGACGTCCAGAGCTGTTCTACACGCCTTGGAGGAGGTTCCTTGGATGCTTAGGATCCAATATACCAATTTTAGGGTTTATTCTTCCATTCTTTCATTATTTTTCATCTAGATTCACCATGTTCATGGTGAACTAAACCCTAGGTTGTTGGGGAACAATGTAATCTTTTGAAACTCTCTTATATCAAAATTTTATCTTCTTTATATGCTTGTATATGCTTATCTTTATCAATTGTTGGGTTCCTTACCTATGCTTAATGCTTTTATCGTTTAACTCATTCGGTAAATGTTGTTTGTCTTTATTGATACGGAGACGTANGGTAATGTCATGAACTGGGGGGAATTCCTTAATTATGCTAATACCGCCTAGAGATAGGGGTAGGACGATCAATTGTATTTTGCTTCTGTTTATCATGCATTATTGGTTACTAGGGGAGGCTAGAGATAGCAAG
>NW_014543815.1:377551-385605 GCF_000741045.1 Vigna radiata var. radiata | reverse complement strand
CATGACAATATGATAAATAAGCTAAGAAGATAAGAAGAGTAGATATAAGAGGGTGAATAAGATGAAATTGTAAACCCCAACAACTCCATTCATCCATAGTCTTTTCTAGCCAATTGATTCACTACATTTTGCATGTTTATTTTTGTTCATTGCATTCAAAACTCTAAAACTAATTTCTTCTCAAGTCTTATGCGATTGGTTTACATGAAAGTTAAGGCCTAAGAGTCCTTTGAGAAACGATACTCGGACTTACCCGTTTTATATTACTTGGTAATGATCTGGTACACTTGCCAGGGACTTAACACCTACCATTGCAATTCTTTGTAATCCCAACACAGAGACAACTTCGTTTTTTAAACCCTAACTCACTCAAACTCGATGGTGTGTTTTTCCAAATAGAGGAGTAGGCTTAGTGATCAAAACTGAGAGTAACTCATTCCCTTTATATAAAGTCTGGCCATCATAGGTTCTAAAATAATGGGTCGGGCTTTACCTTCAAACAATATAATAACTGCTCTATAACCTCTATGCGGTTATAAAGGATAAAAATAATGGCTTAATGGACCACTTTATGCTAATAGAAACTTAAAATGCTATAATATTTATTCTATAATTAAAATAATGCTAACATTTTCCCACTTGGTCCATTTATCCAATTATTAACCACAATAAGTGACATAATATATATGAGTCATGGCGATAGGTCCTCTGATAGTGAGTGTTATCTTCCATGTACCACAATATATATTTCTATCAACATTAGCTCTCAAGTTAATACATAAACCATATGTTTATGCTAGATCAAAACTAAATGATATCTTCTCAAAATAAACATGCACAAAAACATATGAGAAAAACATGAAACTGAATAAGAGTTTCATTGAAAATAACAAATGTACTGATAATGAAATTACATCATGGAACCAAGTCCCATTTGCACTACATGATCCTTAAAATTCTTTGGTGGCATGCCTTTAGTTAAAGGATCAACAATCATCAACTCAGTGCTTATGTGTTCAATTGCCACTTTCTTTTCCTTAACACGTTCTCTGATGGCTAAGTATTTGATGTCAATGTGCTAACTTCGACATCCACTTTTATTGTTCTTAGCCATAAACAACATAACAGAATTGTCACAGTACAACTTTAATGGCCTAGAAATAGAGTCCACAACTCTAAGCCTAGAAATGAAACTCTTTAACCATACACCATGCGAGGTAGCCTCAAAACAAGAAACGAACTTAGCTTTCATAGTAGAAGTAACAATTAATGTCTGCTTGGCACTTCTCCAAGATACAGCTCCATCAACTAACATAAAGATATAACCATATATTTTCGTAGATCAACGCAACCAGCAAAGTCTGAATCGGAGTAGCCAATCACTTCCAAACATTCAGTTCGTCTATATATAAGCATATAATCTTTTGTCCCTTGAAGATATCTCATTACCTTCTTTGTAGCTTTCCAGTGGTCAACACCTGAATTACTCTGATATCTTCCCAAAACTCCAACAACATATGTAATGTCAAGTCTAGTGCAAACCTGAGCATATATAAGGCTTCCAATAACTGAAGCATATGGAATATTCTTCATGTGTTCCAGACATTGATTCAAATTGAATTTATCACCCTTCACGATAGGAGCTACACTTGGTGAACAATCCTTCATGTTAAACCTCTCTAAAACTTTCACTAGTGGAAAATATACTTTTTATAGCGATTTTTTATACCGGTTAAAATTCACCCGCTATAGAAAATGATGCAATGACAATTTCATAAATAAGAAAAACTTTTCTACACCAATTATGATAAAATCAAGTATAAAAAATATACGGTGATAAAATTGTAAATAATAAAAATACTTTATACCGATTACACTAAGAATAGGTATAAAAATCCTTTATTTTACTCCTATTGGTTTTAAGACAGATATAACGGTTAAATATTATAACATATATGAAATATTTTAAGTGTTCAATTTTCGAGAGCTTCATTCGTCTCTCTTGAGCCCACAACTTCATCGCGAGCTTCTATCCTCGCGAGTTTCTATCAAGCTTTTCGTTTCACATAATCACTTCCAAAACCCAGGGTTCTTCCTTCTTTCACCATTTCATTCGACGATTAAAGCCACTTTTGAACCGATCTAGGTCAGGTTACCCTTTCTCTCTTTTTCTATCACTTCGTAGTTTGTATCGCTTCTATATTTATTCGCACAGCCACACTCGCTCGCGGATTCTGGCACGGGTGTTTATGACGCGAATCGGATTTGTATGAACTCAATCGATGGGGGCACAAAAAGCGAAACCCTGCGCCGTGCACGAAAGAACCCGCAGCGGCTTCTCCGGCGATGCAATGCAGCGTCGGCGGAGCTGCCAACGGTGACACCTCGCCGGACGCTGATGCTAGCAATGTTTCCGATCACAAACCACATAACCCTAGCAAGGTCGAATTGGCTCCGCCTCTATCCGAGGGTTCTGAGTACTCCACAATCAAGCTGGAATGCGAGCGCGCTCTCACCACGCTCCGCCGCAGGAACCACAGCAAGGAAATGAAGCTGCTGCGGGAGATTTGCGCCAGAGAGGAGGGTTCGCCTCACTCTGCGTTCGTCCACCGAGTTCACAGTCTCATGTGTTTCAAAACGGCGACGTTTATCACCGACCCTAGTTTGAAGTAGCGACATTTGAAGAAATGTTAGAAAAGGATTCTTACAGAATATCCCGAGCTTTGAATGATGCATGTAGGGCACAACTAGCTTGCGAAGCGGTGCACATGGCTACAGGTGGTCGAGTTGCAGAGTTTGAAAGGCTACTTCATTTTGGTAGTCCTGTGATTTGTAAATCAGTTGATTTTGTCAGTTGTTCAATCTGCTCACGCAACCATGCTGGTGGTGTTTTACAAATTTATGGATTCATTTATCTTTCATGCTAACATGGCAATAAAAGGCGTTGTCTAGGAAATCAATTATTGTGTGATATCTTCATCTTTGGTATTCTGAAATTATAACTTCCATATTCTCTTAACGGATAGGTTCTTTGGTTTTCTATTTCAGAGTTACACGGAACTAACTGGGACTTCGTGGACTTATTTGTACTTCATTAGCTTCTACTTAGTTACTGTTTTGCTGCTTTTGAACTTGGTATGGTTTACTCTGTCCTTATCTGATACTTTGTCAGTTTTATGGAATACGAATTATATCTCAGGAATGAGAACATTGAGAAGTTACAATGTTTCTCATATGGACATGCACAATTGAAATTCTTTACAATAGTTTATTTGACAGAAAGCATTAACAAGGACTCATTTTTGTTGAGATCACAGATCAACTATAAATTTGACCAATGAGGCTTTAGACAACCCTTCTTGCATGACATAGTCTTAAGAATTGAGTTAGGCTGAGGATGACATATCATAGATCTTATGTTAGGCCATCTCATCATTCCAAAAATCAACCATGACTTTCTTGGTATTGATCTAGGCACTCCTCATCATAAGAGTTTACCTTTAGAATTGAGTCAGGTCTTAACTCTTATGTGGTTATACTTCAATTTGTGTAATGTATCCATATCCGTCTCTAATATATATGTGACGATACTCTAGGATACTTCATTTATACGTTTTTATGAAGTATCCAAAGTTATGAAGCTCAAATATATTTATAATAACGAAGATTTATAATTTTTATTTTGGCAATATCTAAGAATTGTGATTTAACTTGGATCTCAGGATTGAAATTATATATTTATCATGTTTTAAGATTTTATAATTTTTAAATATGCATTTGTCACATCTTATTTTTAAAATAAGTGTATATGACATGTGTATCGTATCCATCATAGAGTCTAAGTCAAACTAAAAACTGTTAATATTTTTATGATTAATCAAAGGAAATACCATTGCCTAAATTGTAGCATATTAACACATTATTTATGCTTAATAAGTTGGAAATGATTTTCCCTTCCCTTCATTTCAGGTTATTGCTTTTGTCTTGGAGGCATTCTGATAGGTTCCTGGATTGGAAAACCTATCTATAATGCACTCACCCACACGTATACACCAGAAAAAAGAGTATAATCTGTATATTCTTTATTCAGTATAACCACTGCAAAGCTGTAACAATCTCCAAGAGAGTCAAATTCTCTCTCCACAGGATAAACATGATCCTGTCTACACACTCTAATAATTCAAAAACTTAAAATATCCTCACCCCCTCTGCTCTTATATAGGAGTTTTAATTCTCACCCAAACTAATAATACCACTAATACGGTTATAACTGCCTAACGCCTCTTCCTCTCATTATTCCCTATCATTACCCACCGTCTGATGTGCAACCTTGTCCTCAAGGTTGAAGTCTGATAATTGTTCCTGTTTCGTCACTCACAGAAGAGTCCAAGAGACTTGGTAGCTTGCCGACTCTGTCCTTTAGCTGACATTTCTCTAAAGCCTTCCATATTTCATCATCTTTGTAGAAGTCTAGTGGGTCCAAGTTGGTATGAATGCTGCCCTTGAAAAGAGTTGAAATGTGAATGAATTGCTTGATTCTTTCAGCAGAGATGATATGGGCAGACATCATGCTATACATCCTACTCCAAAATACTTGGGATTCTTTCAATTTCAACGCATAAGAAAGAGACAATCCCACAATACCCCGATGATACAAATCCCCTGGGAGGTAGAATAAGTAATGCAACTACTATGAATACTGTCAAGTTGTGAAGTATTTGAATCCTTAAAATTGACCATTCCATGGCCACATTGGCGTGAAAGAACACTGTTGCGTCCATGTCCACAAGCTTTAGGTAGTTGTTGAAAAATCTGTTCACCATGTTCAATGCTCTTATAGTAACCACCCCAAGTGATGTTTTGACAGCAAAATTCATGACAGGAGCTTGTGTGCTTCCATTGACCCTCATAAATTCCCTTGAAAAGGATTGATAATATCCATCTAATGTGAGCATGATCCATTGGACTGTATTTCAAACTGGAGGTAGGTCCCTGGGCTCATTAAAAACTTTTCCAAAAACCAACAACAGCTGTTGCAACTCCACTGTTTGGACCCTTGTTAAGTCTGGACTGGTTTTTGTAGTCTCTGGGTTTATCCCTGCCTTTTCGAGGAGCCAAAGCAAAGTCTCTGCTTCCACCACTTTCCTCGTCATCAATGCTTTCGGTGCCGCTAGTTTTCGTGCCAAGGTGGGGTCCCCTTTTATTGTTACCACCTCTTCCCCCTGTTTGTAGACCATCTTTAATTCTCTCCAATTAATGGTCACTTCCCCTAGTTTAGACCGTCACTCCATCCCAAAAATTAAGTCCACTTCTCCTAATTCAAATAAATAAAAATTCTCAAATACCTTCGTCTCCCCTACATATATTGGAACATTCCTGCAATAGCCCCTTGTTTGTTTGTTTCGGCCATCTCCCAAACTAACGGTATATGGTGGGGTCTCTTCTACCGGCAAGCCCAGCTCCTCTACCAACTCGGTTGCAATGAAGTTGTGGCTAGCGCCACTGTCGATGAGGATCAACACCTTCTTCCCTTAAACCCAGCCTTGTAGCTTCATAATTTTGTGCTGAGTGAGCCCACCCGCGAAGAACAACGACAACTCCTTGCCTTTATGTCCAGCTTCTTTCCTACCTTCTTCGTCTTCGTCACCGTCGGTTTCGTCTTCCCCCATGATCACCACCTGCAAGCTTCTCTCTGGGCAACGATGTCCGGGACTAAAAGGACCGCCATAGTGGAAACACAACCCCTCGTCCCTCCTTCTGATGTACTCGGGATAAGGCAGGTTCCTGGATCCTCGTCTGCGACCGTCGCTCATTGTACTACTCCCCGCTCCAAACGTCGTCGATCCCTGAGGACCATCCCTATGAGTCACCGCCGCACTTTCTGCTACCCCCGAACGTTCCGGACCCTATTTGATCAGTTCCGATCTTGCTACTATGTCGGTCCCACCTTTATAGCGCCCCCACGACTAGTCGCTCTTGGCTCCCATTCCTCTCGCCGTGCGCGCGCCTCGACTCGCCTCCTTGACGTCCCACGCCATCTCCATCGCCGGCAATAAATCTCGGGGTTTATGAGGACAAGTCTGACTTCTGACTTCCCCTTGCAGACCTGCTTAAAAAATATCCCAGGAGCTGATCCTCCGACACGCCCTTCGTCTACGCCACCAACATTTCAAAGTCATGGATATACTCATCAACGGTGCTGTGCTGCTTGACCACCGCTAGCCTCTCAAACTTTGTTCCTCGATCGCGACCTCCAAACCTTCTTATTAGAGCATCTCGCAACCCCTCCTATGTTGACGCCTACGTTTTTTCTTTCCAGAAGCGATACCAGTAACTTGCGCTCCCTTCCATGCAGACATAGGCCAGTCGGAGCTTTTCCCTCTCCGTCACCTTCTAGATTTCGGAGAAATCCACCCTAGCGGATCAATTCCTTCAAAGTTTGGTAACTCGAACCTCTTCACCCAGTTTGGTTGCGCGCCACTCGTATCTTCTTTGTCGTCTTCTCGTCGTTCCCCTCGGATTCCATTCACTGAATCTTGACTTCCCTCCCGATGGCTCACAGTATATCGTCCTCGTTCTCCAAACATTCGCATGAACTCTCTACGTTCTTGCCGTAAACCCATCGTCTCCGCCTTCAAGCCCTCTACCGTCGTTTCCATCGCCTCCATTCGCCCCTCCAACGCATTTATCCTTCCCTCCATTCTTCCTTCTAGTGCATTTAGTTTTCCCTTCATCTTGCTCCTGTCTTTCACGGATAGGCAGGTCAGACCAAATTGATAGGTTCCTGGATTGGAAAACCTATCTACAGTGCACTCACCCACACGTATACACCAGAAAAAAGAGTATAATCTGTATATTCTCTATTCAGTATAACCACTGCAAAGCTATAACAACCTCCAAGAGAGTCAAATTCTCTCTCCACAGGATAAAAGTGATCCTGTCTACACACTCTAATAATTCAAAAACGTAAAATATCCTCACCCCCTCCGCTCTTATATAGGAGCTTTAATTCCCACCCAAACTAATAATACTACTAATACAGTTATAATTGCCTAACGCCTCTTCCCCTCATTATTCCCTATCACATTCTTTGCGGAAATGGATCTTGAGTCTTCGGAAAGTTCTAAAGGAACGGACAAGGTTTGTATTTAATGGTGAACACTTACCAATAAGGAATTATAAATGGCTAAGTCTTTTAAGCATTTGTGTTTAAGTATTGACTAATAAATGATAAGTATTTTAGTTAAATGATAAATTGTAAACAGCTGCACCAAATTTTGTAGAGTGATTCATATCAAATGCAATTACTTTCTTCTTAAATCAATACAAGCTTGTTAAGTGCTTATTATTCCAGTTTGTTAAGTGCTTATTATTCAATTATGCAGCTTATTGAAAGCTGCCACGACATTTACTTGAGCTTTTAAAATTGGATACTGCACTTATTTTCAAATTCTAATCTAAGCCAATTTAGAAATGATGTTCTGAATGCATTGGTGTCACTTAAACTTTTAGTTTGGTGCAACAATTCTAAGCCAATTTAATATACTTGTGCATCACTTTCTCTAGTGCATAATTTATTTTCCAGATACTGTTGTTTGCTTATTTTTCAGCTACTGTAATGAACAAACCTAAATACACTTTTATTTGATGTGTTAGGGTGAGTTTTTAAAGGAGTTATAATTGTGGCAAGAAGGGGAGGAAGATAGTGTACAAAGAAGACTTGAGCAAGAAAGGAAAGCTAAGGCGAAGGTATGGTGATCTAAATTGAAATTGCATGATTTTATTTGCTATGTTATATTATTTTCATTCTTATCTCATGAATTTTATCTTGCTCTAAAATGTTGTGAATGTTGAGTTTCAATGTTAAGTTATGTTCATTGGAGTTTATGATATTGTATATGTTGAGTGGTTTGAATATGATTGTGAAATCTGTAAGAGGTTTCCCCCTTTGAATTGACAAACTTGTGAATGGTTTGAAACTGATTGTGAAATATGTAAGAGGTTTCCCCCTTTGAATTGACAAATTCTGCTCCTTCTCCACTTCCTAATAAGAT